>NC_136504.1:17190956-17425956 GCF_053919585.1 Euprymna scolopes | reverse complement strand
AACCGAAAGCAAAACTGTAGCATTCGAAGCTGGTGACGTTACCACTCTACCAACGTGACACGCATTTGAACTGATTAAAAATCAAAAATAAACTAAGATGAATGTACAAAATGTATAACGATTTTTTCAATTTTGGACCCCTTAAAAACTATTTTAACCGGCTTAAGACCCATAAAAGAACGGTCCATAAATAAATCCAATCATTTGAGGCCCCTAGTGCCACTCTGCGATGTTTAGTTTAGGAAGAGATAAAGTTTGAAAATATGGAGACAGACAGACATATAGCCTTTTATATATTAGATGTAGATAGAGATGAAAGTGTTTTACTGAAAAAAAAAAACAAAAGAAAAGAAAAGCAAAAAAAAAAAAAAAAAAAAAACGCTGTTTTTTGTTTTCACTTATATATCAGAAATCATACAGATATTTTTTTTTTTCAAAACCAAAATCGCTTAGTACAGTGCTTACTACTAAATGATCGCATAAAAAAATATTAACATTGTGGAAAGTCGTTCTGATTTGAATAAAATTAAATGTCATCAATAATTTGTACTATTAGTAAAAGGAAGAGAAACATTTAATAAGTATATTTTATTAGAATAGAAACTAATAAATCTCGGAAATACATTTGTTTACATTTTTACATAGAATATTTTCAAGGAAAGGAAGGATAGAGGGATACTACATGACATCTTAAGCAATCTGTTTTATCTTGCAACATTTAGACTACTAGAAATGAAACGAACATATCTATAGAAACTAATACATTTCATTTTAAAACAGTAAATTGAAAAGAAAACTTTCTCTATGTCAAAAAGTCTGAGATTAAACTGATAAAGTATACTATAAACAACATTTTTCATCCAAACAAGGAAATAAATACAAAAAAAATAGCAAATAAAATTAAAAAAACAAAATTGCAAAAAATTAGTCAAGTAGAATTAGTTTTCATATTACTTGTTTTGATCGGACTATTGTTCTCATCTTGAGTGTTATTTGTGCAACATTTTGGTCATTGTAGCCCTTGACCTTCATCAGGCATGTTGGTCATTATCTTGGAAAAGAAAGGAGAAAAGTTACTGGTTTTATAGATGGTTTCATATTCTTGGAGTTGTTATGAATATGAAACCATCTACGGAGTCAGTAACTTTTCTCCTTTTTTTTTACAAGATAATGACAAACATGCCTGACAAAGGTTGAAACCAGCTAAAACATTGCACAAATAACACTCAAGATGAGAGCAATAGTCCAAACAAAACAAGGAATACAAACAATCAGCCTTCATCAAAAAAATTCAGAACTGTAGGATTAGTTTTATTATTTTAAGCATGAAAAGATGATTCATTATAGTTTTTAAAAGCTATAATGTGTGATTTCTGTATAACAGAATGTTGCTTTGTAATTTAATAATTTTTACATTTTATTGATGTTAGAAAAATCCTGATTTATGTATTTATTGTTAATGGATGAATTGTTTCAATTTAAACCCCCCCCCCAATCAAAAATATTCCTCCTCACCACGAAAAACAACAAAAGGAAAGATAAATATTGCATGGAAAATATGTATCAATTTAATATTACGTTAAATATCATTTTTAAATAGGTGCTTAACATAATACATAAATCATAATTTTATTGAATCATGAAATTGTTTTGAACTAATTCCAAATGAAATAATATATCCGGAATATTTCTGTAGGTTTTCTTTTGCTTCCAAATTCATTGGTGTCTTGCTGTGAGAGTTTGAATCTTTTTTTTTTTTACTACATTTTCATCCTAAACAAGGCACAGTGCAACTGTTACATGATAAGGGACAGCCCTTCTCATGTAAGTAAGAAAACATACTAGATAAGTGAAAATGATATTAGGATAAGGTTAGAATCGAACCCTGTAAGCAAGTGTTAAAGATAATGGAGAGTGGAATGTGAGAAATTTAGTCTATTGTAAATTCTATTAGAAATACTTAAATATTGTTCATGTCGGAAAAGAATCAATTGTCCATTCTTTAGAAATCTAGATATTAAATAATGCCAGTTAAATGAATGCACAATGTGAGTGAAATTATATTGGTTAAAAAAAGGTTAGATTAGAATTGAGGATTCTTTTGTTTGTTAAAAATGTGTTCGACAAACATATGTAAAGCCACATGAAAATTAGTCACATGTGGAAAACACACTTCTGACGTCATAATCAAAGGGAATTTCTCAATATAGGAATCTGAGAGTTGAGAGTCGACAGTTGATGAGAGATAGTCAGTTGGCGTGAGAGCCCCTTAGAGGCGAAGGGTAGAAGATTAGACCATGTAAATACGAGCTGAATTCCTGACTTCATCGACCGGCCGATCAGATGAATAAAGTAATCACAACCAAAAACGTAAATGTGTTTATCATCATCTTGTAACTCTTGTGTAAACTCCTCCAAGTATTATGTGTCCTCCCACCATCATCATAAGTGAAGTATCTCCTTTCCTCTAATATGTGTTAAAAGACTGTAATATATATATAAATGTCTTCCCATCAGAAGTGTCATCACAATCATTATACGTTATATATGTGCCCTGATACGAACTCTCGTCATGTTTAAATATGAAACCTCTGCTACGCAACACAACTTTGATGTAGGGTTTACTATCTGAGACATAAATTGCACAGATGCTATGTAGGGAGTTTAGCAGCAAGATGACTGTTTACATTACACTTGAACTTCTGCATGTCAGTACAGTCGGGGAAGCAGGGGACCGGAAGGGAATTCCAAAGTCTAGCAGTTCTGGAAAAGAAATTATTAGAGTAGAAGGCTTTCTGGCATCTGGGGAGCTCTTCTGTGTAGGGGTGGGATTTTGCTACTTGTGGGTTTGTCGGGAGTATTTACATCGAGGGGGCACAAGGGCTTGTAGTTAAAGCATTCGCTATTAAAATACGTTTTCATTGTGTTATCAAATAAAAATTAAAATTAAAACATTTCCTTAGTGCAAAATGGGCAGTAAATTTATTGATAAATCATTTAATAATAACCACTGAATTACTGGTTAAAAATGGTGACATGAAATCTATTTCTTTTTCTTTTTTTTTTCATGTTATTTTACATACAAGACTAGCATGCTAAAAATATCACATTGATCTTTTAGAAATTAATTGGAGATTTTTCATGCAATATGGATTTTGTAATAAAAAGATAAGGTTTCATAAAGTCAATAATTTTTTGGAGCAGTGTCAAAAGCACGACAGGTAGATTCAATAAAAATTCTATTTATGGTTAGTGAATAAAAAGAACTTGAGTGCAGCTTACATATATATCATTGCATTTTAATAAAAGGTTTGAGATAATTTTTCTTTTATTCTTACTATTGAGGGCACCACTTATCAAGGCGAAGAGCCACTTGAGGATAAGTGTTACTGAGACAGAAATGAGTGCGAGCCAAAAGATCAGGAACATTATGGGAGTACTAATACTGATCAATGTTATGAACTACGTTTGATTTCTTATGAGACAATCCTTAATAAAAATGGTTTGAAATTGGATTTGAAAGCAACCAAGTTGAAATCAGCAGGGAAGCAGTTCAACATTAATGTGTTCCATAGAGAGTAAGACCTTGTAAAGAAGCTCTGTCCATGGGTTTGGGACTTCTGTTAAAAGAAATTTTGATAAGATCAGTACAAATAATCATGCCACTACGTTATGTGTCTCACGGGGAATTATAATTAAAATATCCATTAAAATCAATATTTTTCTTATATAACCAATCATGAAAGCTTTATTTGGAAATTTCCACAAGAGAAACAAAAATAACTATAGGAAAATAATCATTTTTTGTTTTACAATAAAAAAGATTAATCTTCAGATTAATATGTGCTATTATAAAGAAAATTACAAATTGTAATTCTGAAATTTCTATTTGATGGACAGATTCTTCAGTTCATGATGTTGAAAGTCATAACTACTGACTCAAACAGTCAACCCATGTATCTATCCAAATATCTATCAATAGTGTTCAGTTGACAACTTATTCTGGTATACAATCTAAAAATAAGGTACTTCAGTGATGCAGATAAATAGGCGACTTAAAGTCGGCAGTAAACAGTGTCAGATAAAAAATTTGCATTGTACTTTTTTTAAAAATAATCTTTTAAATTGGCCAATTTTATGGCAGCATACACCAACAGAATTTTTATACATTTTTCATAACAAGCAATTTATTTTTTTTTTGCATTTAAAACTTTACTTGTTACATGATGTGATTATTAGTGTCGCCATGTTGGTTGCCTTTGTATTAAATTATATTAACAAAAAAACATACATTATATTTGGCATTTAGGTCTACTATACATCATAAATACGGTTCATGGAGATTCCCCAAAGTCAGAATAGCGAGACTTAGTTTAATACAAATAACAGTGACCTGTAGAAATAATATCATGTAATAAGTCAAGTTTGACCCCCCCCCCCCGCAAAATGTTATTAAAATGAACAAATATTCTATCGAAGTATTTCAACCCCAAATTGGCCAAATACTTAAAATGAATCAAAATGTGTGTTTTTTAATTGCAGAGTGATGGATGCACCAAAAATAAACGTGGTGTGATTCACAAGTTTATAGAAAAATAACTGATAAGAGAAGCCAAAAAAGATTTGCAGAGAACAAAACTTGAGATAAAAGAGTTAAAACAGTTTTTTTTTATCTCTTCTTAAATAATATGAAACCACTTTTGTTATGTTGTAGGAAAATAGAGGAAAGATTACACTAGGCAAGAGAAAGAGTTGCCTCATGAGACATTTTCTTTTCTAAAAACCATTGAATTCTCATTAAGAAAAAGAAAATCATTTCTGCATGTCTTGCTAAAGAAAGATACAATTTATCCAAAAAAGGAAATGGGAAGAAATGGCAAAAAAAAAGGGAAAAAAAAAAGAAAGAAAAAGTGAAAAGAAGGAAAAGTGAAAACAAAAAGAAAAAAGGAAAAAGGGAAAAAGAAAGAAAAGGGAAAAAGAAAGAGAAGAGAAAAAGAAAGAAAAGGGAAAAAGAAAGAAAAGGAAAAAAAGAAAGAGAAAGGGAAAAAGAAAGAAAAGGAAAAAAGAAAGAAAAGGAAAAAAGAAAGAGAAAGGGAAAAAGAAAGAAAAAGAAAAAAGAAACTTTGATAGAATTTATTTATGAGACTCGAATGTACAAAATTATAAAGAATTAACAAAAAATATAAAGTTAAAAAACTTTCAACAGTAAACATTTTTTTTTGTTTGATCTTCCATATGAAATTTTGCTACAAAACTCCAACAAAAATCTGCCATAATCACTCTATGCAACTATGTAAATTCTGATAGTTTTAAAATCCTGTTCTACTTGAAATGTTCACCCTGTTCATCGTTTACATCACCCAGATTTTTAGGGAAACATTCGAAACGTGTGAACAAAATAAACGTACTTCAATATTTACATTAAACGTATTTAAATACATAAACTTATTCATTTGATCGTAACATAAATATTGATGTTTATAGAATTTAATATTTCCGTGTAATTTAATGGTTTCTTTTTTATGCGACAGCAACTTTGAGTATTGATAGAACATTGTTTTAAGTATGCCAATATTATACACTTTATTTCAATTTGGAAATTCCTTGGAAATGTAAAGTTTGACAATTATATTTTAAATCTTCAAATCAGTCGCCAATAAGCTGACTATACAGCAGGTAATACTTGATTCTAATTGATTAGTAACACCCATTGTTAACTTGCACACTGATCGAAAGAGAGATCCCTATGCTGGCTCGGATGTATTTGTGAGAATGCAGAACAGTAGCATTTGAAAACTATGTAAAAAAAAAATAATTAAAAAAAAAAAAAAATCTGAAAGCCTTGGAAACATGTGAAACTGTTTGTGTCTATTTTTACTACCTGGTGGCACATCGTACTGCAAGGTATGTGTAGGTTCGAAGAAAAACTTGCCAAATAGACATAGAAAAAGAGCAGGAAAGAAATTAATAAATCCAAGAAGAATAAGAAAAGAATCTGAGCATAACGCTGTTTTTACAAGTATTAATCGAATGTGCTTTGATGAACTCATCACACTTGTACCCCTTCGACATACATACCCCTGACAAACCCGTTCAGCAACAAAATCCTACCCCTTCACTGTTGAGGTCTCTCGATGTGGAAAAGCCTTCTACTCTAATAACTTCTTTCCTTTGACTGCTAGACTTTGGAATTTCTTCTGAATTACCTACTTCCTTGACCGTACCGACATACAGAAGTTTAAATGTAATGTAAACCAACATCTCTCTCGTCTTCCCTAAACATGGTCCCAAGTAGAAGCCCCTTATGGTCAAGTGGCAATATGCCTTGTTTTGGTGTGAACAGGACTTGGAAAAAAAAAAAAAAAAAGAAGAAAACTATAGTCTATCAAGAATATTGTCACCATTGTGATCAACTCAAATATTCATGTGCACTGCACTGTTATCCATTTACACTGGGATTCGGCATCCCCACAGGCTCAAAAAGAGCTAAAAAATGACACTTTTTGTCCCATAGCATTTGATCCATCCATTAGATTTTCCTGAAACTTGGCCAAAATATGGAGGCCATTGTTCTTAATATAAATTCAGTATGGGTGACCCTGGCAAAATTCTGGTTCGCATCCATCTGGGACTTTTAGGGCTAAAAGAAAAACATGCCTTTTGGAGCTCTTTTTTCATATTACTCAAGAACTTGATATGTATGTCTATATAGTAGTTTTCCATGGTGCTGAGTTCAAATATACATGTCTTAAAGCGTGAAACTGCATCGTTTGTCCATCTTCACTGGGATTCAGCATTCCCAGGAGCTCAAAAGGGGTCACAAATGCCCCAAAATGTAAAAATAAATGACACTTTTTACCCCATAACTTTTGCCCCATCAATTAGATTTTTCTGAAACTTGGCAAAAATGTGAAGGCAACGTTGGCCCTTCACACTTCTCACATTCATCATTTCTTCATTATTTTTTGTGGCGTCATCTCACATGCAGCACAAGAGGAGGAGCATGCACGCGTGGCTCATTTTATTTGAAATCAATATAATTAGACAAATATTAACTAAATGATTTCAGATTGTGTAAAATACAAATCTTTTAGTTATAACTTAATTTTGAAAACTTTTTATGCGTTCAGTTAGCAAAAAAACATGGCTTGGAATAAAGGAATTTGGTTCAGTTTGATTTGCAAAGTTTACCTTATTGTTTTTGTGTTTCTTTTACAACAGATTACATTTGCTTCCTGCATTTTACACATGTTACTTGCTTTCACATGTAACGAGATAGGTTAAGGAAGTTAGAATAATGTTGTAACTAGTAATGCCGATGATGATGTTACAAAAGTGGGCTAGCAAACTGGAAACGACAACAGAGATTGATACATGACAGAAAACATTAGATACTAGTCTTTTGGGTTTTGTCTGTCGAAGTCAAACTGAGCAGATGTGTTTCAGTGATCTTCCTCCCTCATAACCACACTCTTCATACATGCTCAGTCAGCAAAAAAAAAAACAAAAAAGAACAAAAAACAACCCCCCCCCCAAAAAAAAAAAAATACACGGCTATAGAAATGAGGCACTTGGAATAAAAGAATTTCATCAAATGTTTTTTATTTCTATTTTCATAATTGAATCAATTCAATCTCTCTTGCTCCAAAAGATTATCTGATACAGCAAAAAAAAAAAAAAAAGAAAAAAAAAAGTCATCCCTTTGATCAACCAGAAACAAATTACAATATTCATCCTTGCATCAATTTGATAGAATGGGAAATGGAAGGCTAACAGAAATGTCAAAATTTGAGATAAGCTATTTTATTTATTTATTTTTTTTTAAATATTTCTTTGTTTTTTTCTTTTATTGATACAAAAACCAGGCATAAACATTCAAATATTCAATGTTCTACGATTTTCAAAAAGTAACCATTTGTTTTTTAGTTTTACTAAAATTCCCCTTAAATAAAATTTGTTTCCTCATGAAAGCAAAATGTCACACAAGGTCGTTTTTAATGTGGGAGAAACCCAGCCCCCCGAAAAAAGCCACCCTGGAAGTAGGCAAAAGTAAAACTTGTCTCAGTATAGAAAGATTCCCCTCAATTGACCAAGGACAAATTAAGTTTAGTGCAGCATCAGAACAGATACTACACTTGGATCTTAGCTCAAATGACAGTCTTTTAATCACTATAATTTATATAAAGTTCTTTACCTAATAATCTATATATAAATAATGGCCATTTGTCTGTTTGAACAAGTCCACCTAGCATAAATATAGCACTAGAATGCAACATATATTGGCAACGAATGTAGAGTTTTATATTGTTTCTCTCATAGTAGTAGTAGTTTTTTGTAGAGGTCGTTTGTCTTTCTTGCCAAATTGTAACAAGAGTTGTTATCTTACGTTGGTAGAATAAAACACATTATTGCTTTTATTTATTAGTTTTATTTTGCTTATGTTCACATTGTATAAGTTCCTGTTCCCTGTGAATGGAGGAAAGAAGATCACTGAAAACATCTGCTCAGTTTAACTTCGACAGAGAAAACCCAAAAGACTAGTATCTAATGCGTTCTGCTATGTATCAATCCCAGTTTGCTAGCTCACTTTTTTGCCACGTTTGCTAGCCCACTTTTGTAACATGATCATCGGCATTACTAGTTACAACATTATTCTAACTTCCTTAACCTATCTCGTTACATGTGAAAGCAAGTAACGAGTAAAATGTAGGAAGCATATGCAATTAATCTGTTGTAAAAGAAACAAAAATAATAATCAGGTGAACTTTGTAAATCGAACTGAACCAAGAGAGTTGCTGTTTCATGCAAATAAAAGCTCTTCAAACATTAAGTGTGACAGAACAGATAACATGTTTCAAACTAAAATGCCACAAACCGACTGACTAACAGAGTCTCTAAGAGATGCTGAGAAGATTGAAAAAAACAAAAACAAAAAAACAAAACTAAAACAGATAGTAAGAATAAAAAATGTGTGTGTGTGTGTGTGTGTCTTTCTCTCTCTCTCTCTCTCTCTCTCTCTCTCTCTCTCTCTCTCTCTCTCTCTCTCTCTCTCTCTCTAATACCTGTAATGTTATATGCACATATCTTCTGGTTTTATGTCAGGATTGACATGTTTAGAAGACAGATTGAACATCATGTTATGCATCAGTAATAATATGTTGGGGGAGGTGACAGCTCCTTTCCAATCTGATTACTAGGTCAGCTGTGTAGCGAGTAGAAGGTGGCAGAAGCAGGCATGAGAGAGAGAGAAAGAGAGATACATAAAAATGCAGGTATAAAAATATATATATATATATATATATAGATATACATAGAGGTACACAGACATATAGATGAATTGGTAGATATAAAGAGAAAGATAGCTAAATAAAGACACAGAAATAGAAAGCAAGTATGCACAAGTAGGCAGCGGTGGGTGTTAAGAGCTTCCTTTTGGAATAAAGCATTAGATCAATGATTCTGTAGAAACAATGATTTGGTTACAAAGATGAAGACGTTAAGAAAAAAAAAAAATCACTATCTGCTCCATTATCATCTATCTTGTTTCTTATCAACGTCAAAATGAATAATGAGATGCACGTTTACCATTCAAATTATTGGGAGACATTTTAAACATTAGTCTTGCGAAAGTACAAACAAGTTGGACTCAGACATTGTTAAAAGTTTGGAACAATAGTTTCTACATTTCAAGCAAATTGAATATAGTTAATTATAAGAGGTGTGCGATACATTATTTACTTGCCTTCCTATGAAGACAAGATGTGACACAAGGCTCTGTGTGTGTGTGTGTGTGTGTGTGTGTGTGTGTGTGTGTGTGTGTGTGTGTGTCTGTGAAAGAAGTAAATTCAGCATCTAAAAAAAGCATTCAAGTCCCACTGCAAAAGTAGCTTGCAAGTCATTCAGAATCCCCTAAAAAATAACCAATATCTCTCTCTTTTGGGGGAAGTATCACCTAAGAAGATGGTCACTCGAGACTAAGACACAAGTGCTGGATATACACTTCCACTATATACTAATTCATAAATATTTATTGCAAAAACAAAATAAATAGATCTTTTAATAAGAATGTTGCCCCCCCCCGGACTGGATCTTTCCACCCAGATTTGATTGCAGTATTTATACACTGACAAATGAGTTGCACCATCTGTTGCCAGAGCCCCAAAGAAATTTTTTGATAATGAGCCTTCAAGTCCGATGCAATCACTGTATAAATAATGAAATATTAAACAGCCTCCTTCCTTCCGCTAGTTTGTGGGAGATCCTTGGACATGTTTTACATAGTGGGGTGTCTATATGATATGGAGAGGTGTATATTGGGTGTATATAAAACAGGTATGTATAAACGAAGGGACCAAACTGTGTACATGTTATATAGTTGTCTATGCTGTGTGTGTGTACATTTTTAACGCATATAATAAACAGATATAGATACCTTCAACAATAGTTCAACAAACAGGACAAATAGCACCATTGTCCACTTGTCCAGACAAGGAAAGGACATACATTTTTGGTTGGAATCATCGCTGTATTGTTCCAGATACACTTTTGAAAATGTAAGTCATTTTCTATCGCAACAACTCAGACAACCAAATTGTTTTTCCATATTTATATTTATTCTTATGATGACATTTTTTTTCAGGGATTACATATTACTGCCTTTCCAGCTGAATGTTTCCATAACTGAACGATTCTCAACCAGCAGAGAACTTGCCTGTCTCATCTACTAATTCCAACTCATTCAAGACCCCTCGACTAACTCCTAATTTGCCTCTATATACTCAAACTGATCGTTTGTGCTTACGTCATAACAAGTGACTTATTAGTTATTACATTTTCCTTGGCCCAATTTTATAGTTTTTAATCTTTGGTTTGAAAAACTATTTTGTTTATGTCCACTACATTCTTTTCTATTAAAATATATTTGTTTTTATTTATCTAAAATTCTTTCTTGTTATTGTTTATAGAATCTAGTCAAGTTAAATTCCTAAAATGTCATTTAACCATATTTGTCCTTGAATGGCATTTTTCTCTTTAAAACAAATCTAATTCACACAATAATAATAATAACCTTGCTCAGATAATTCGACAATACCCTGGGCATGCTAATCTGCAACACATGGTCGAGAACCCACTTACGCCCCCCCCCCCCCATCAAGGTAATGTGAGGTCATGGAAAGCAGGTGACCAATGTAATTACAGAAGCAAACAGAAATAATTCTATTCATGGTTTCATATTTCGTTGTGCTGAGCAAAAGATACCTCTGGGTACAATGGTCAGTCACTGCTCAGACAGAAAGAAACTGCAACCTACTGTCTGTGTAACTGCAAAGGAAGCTATGGTAATACATTGAACTCTTTATTTAAGAAACAGCGTGAATAGCGTTCTGAATCAAAATACCTCGCTCGGTAAAAATTACCATTATAGACAGGTGGCACCTGCTTGTCACCAAATTAATCTCCGACAACTAGCAAAGAATAACGGGAAAGATCCTAAGTAGAAAGAAGAAGAGGATGACAACGAGAAACATATGTTGACAGTCGGAATACCTCAGCAACATAAAAAATGATGAGCAACAATGAATTCATAAATGTCTTGAGGGAGGGAGAGAGAGAGAGAGATGGATGGAGAGCCATAGCAGTCAATGCCTGTACTAGGCAGGGTACCACTTGTGTTGAGCTAAGTATAATAAGTATATTTTAATAATAATAATAATATATAAACTAGTTAATGCATCTTCAAAGATTTCTTTACCAAATTTACCTATTTGTTTGTTCTCTTAAATATTATCTTTCAAGTAATATCTCTTTTCTAATCATTTAATCGCATTTCTCTACAACTTTCTCACGGGTTTTGGAAAAATATCTGCATTGTGAAATTGAAAAAATATTTGTATTCCAAAGTGCATTACGAAAATTATATATCTTCATTTTGGAAAATTATTGTCAATGTAGATTTCTAAATCTAGATCTATTAACCAATGGAATTATTTTATAAATAAAACAATATATTTTTGAAACAAGTTGTTTGATCAAATTAAATATACTGATTACATAGAATATTTTAAGATAAATGAATTTAGAAATACCAGTAAAAAATAAATTAAGAAAGCATTTTTTAGGAACTTTCAGATGAAATAGTTCGCATAATTTGATAAGTAGATTATCTCTACTATTATATAAAAGTCAATTTTTGTGTAGGAGAGTTCCTTCCTTATATGTTTCGAAACAGCTGAGCCTATCTTTTGCAAATCTCACTCAAGCTAATTTATATGTCTGGCAGTGTTCTTAGATGTTTTCTACAGAAATTTATTGAATAAGTATTGAAAATCGAAAAAATCTGATAGGAAAAATAGCTTTTCTCTCTTAAAGATAAAAAAATAATTTTTACAGGGGGAATATTTTATGTTTAAAATCACCAGAAATGAATTTGACAATTTGACAAACAACATTATTATTATTATTATTATTTTGCTAACTAATCCACCTGGGCAAATTATTCCTCATCTATATATAAAAATTCGTATTCCTGTCTGTTTGTTTGTTTATTTGTTTGATCGTTCACAATTTGATTTATATTTCCAAAACTTTCATTACTTTAATATTTCATTCATTCCTATATATAGTATAATTCTTGCAAAATATACGATTAAGAGGTGACCTCATTTGCATATTACATTAAGGAAAATGGATGTTATTAAATAGCGGTGTGTTAGTTATTGTTTATAGTGAGAGAATTGTTTTAAGTGTTCTATTTAAATTTATTATTTAAATTTGATTTGCATTGATAACATATTTAATTTATTTTTACCGACGTCGATTTTTTTATAAACAGGTTTCAGTTATTTCCCCTGGGCGCAAACTTTGTTCTTTTTGTTTTCTTTTTCAGCGAATATTAAAACTAAAACCTTTCAAGCATTATTTTTGTAATTAGTTTAAATAAAATAATTTCCATGATTTCACAATTAACGTTGTGGTCCAGTGGATTTTTATTTTAAAATAAACAATCTAATTCAACTACGATTCTTTATTTAAAACAAAAACAAAAAAAAAACTTTCATTTACGTTTTTTTACCAGTTTTTTTCTTCATATTTTTTGACATCGTAACTGTTTTTTTTTTTGTTGTTGTTTTTTTTAACACAATAAGTCATAACTCATCATTTTTAAAACATAAAAACGTGTATTTCGATTAACACAAATTCTACTTTGGTATTTTTGAAACTGAGTAATTTACAGTTTGTTTTTGTTGCAATAAACCGTAAGAACAAATCTTTCTAGACTGAGGTAGCATAAAAGAAATTCGCTTAAACTGGAATATATAGTCATAAAAAAGGTGCTCAATATCCGGAGAATAGCTTCTTTTTGTATCCCTTCTGCCGAAATATCTGGTGGAGAGTGGGGGGGGGGAAGAGGAGATTACATTTTCGTGTTTTCATTCGTTCTTTTATTTGTAAATTTTCGCTGGGATAACGATGGAGTTGACATATAATGATGAAAAACTGCTCAATATTCTTAGAATAGCAGGTGTGACCAAACCAAACTTCATGTCGACCCTGGTAATGCTAGGTATCCATGCCAGTAATATATAATAATCAATAGAAGATTGATTCTATAATAATACATACGCAATCTTGCATAAATTAAAATATCTTTAAGCATATGTATAACCGAGCAATGCCAGGCTGCCAGCTAGTTGATTAATAAGTGTAAATATATTGGTACAATATTTTAACGGTTGAACTGAAAAGATACTTAAGAGACCCAAGAAGGTATACAACAAAGAAAAGTTTCAGAAATTTTTTTAAGTGAAGAAGGTTTATCAGTTGAATTATTTAGACCAGGATTCTCATCTCAATATTCGCAACGTTTCCTCTGATGGAACTTTAAATTATTTTCAGGTGCATATTTTCCAACTTGAAACTCGGAACCCTTTTTTCAATCCACTGGGAAAGATTGTTCTCATTCTGTCAGTCATGATTGGGTAGAAATGTTAATTAGTTATTTTTAGTTAATATCGCCTATAGTAAGGATTGAACCTTCAATCAACATGAGACTGTCACTTAGAACTGATTTTTAACCAAGGCTTTTCACACTTAGGCTATAAGTCAAATAATAATAAAAAATATCGTACTTTAGGGTAATTATGCCAAGTCTGGAGTAATTGCACCAACTAGATAAAAGTGCTCTTTTGGCAACCACGCATATAAAGAGCACTTTTTTTTTTGGTTGGCACAATTACTCCAAAAGTACCGTAACGTTCAAGTGTACGAAGCTTCAATACAATATTCATATAATTCTACTTGTCTTAGCGATGCAGAGCCGAACCATTTATCTTGTGAAGGAAAAAGTCTCCACACATGGCATGTCACGTGCTATCTTGGTAAAAGGAGAAACTGAATGATTGTGTCAATGCATCAATGCTATGCATATGCAAATTTGCAGACTTCCCAACGACATGAAAAACCCATAAAAGACTTTTGGTCTTCTGGAAATAGACTTCTGTCTATGGCTTTCATTGTACACCAAAAGTGAACTCAGCACCCATCCAACCCCTTCTCTTTCTTTTCTTCCCAGTTAACTTTACTGCTAATGTTTAATTAACCAGAAAACTTTTTCTTTGTTAAGAGGAAAGGTTTCATTAGCTTTAAGTTCATTCTCTTTTTGTCTACCTTTTTGAAAGTAATAAATACAACAAGATAAAAAGAGAAGGAATTCACTGAGGTTCAATGAATGCATAAAGAAATCAAGGCAGAGTTTCAGATATATTTCAATGCATATCATTAAATGAATATAGTGAAAATAGTATGAAAAGATTGTACTTGGATTAGGAAAAGATAATTTGGAGTCACAAAATTATTAAATAAATATCATTGGACAAGTTTTTCAAAGAATAGAATAAGAAGAGCCACTTATGAGCTGACTGACCAATTTTTATGATTTCAGGTTCAAATGAACAGCTACAGCAGGAATTGGAATACATCCTACTAAATTCTGATTGTCACAGCAGGTGAATTTCCAAAAAATGCAATCTGAACATGAGAACACTTTAGAAGAATGATATGCAATAAGATTGTGTTTTAAACTTGAAAAAAAAAAAAAAAAAATGCCACAGAAACGTATGGAATGCTTCAGACTGTTTTTGGACCACCTTGCATGAATCAAGCATCAGTTTTTGAATGGCACAAAAGATTCAAGGAAGGCAGGGAGTCTGTGAGGGATGATGAGAAGTGTGGAAGAAGTAAAGAAGTCAGAACACTAAAGTCGATTGGCCAAAAAGAATTTCATGGATAAGGACCTGTCGTGTGTCTATAGATAAAATAAATGTACAGTTTGATGTCAGTGTGGGAACTGTACACATAATTATTTATGAGCAACTGACGATGCAGAAGATTTGCGTAAAGTTTGTTCCAAGGGTGCTCAGAAAAGAGACGTATCAAGGCAGTTCGTCACCCTCTAGTCCAGACCTTGCTCCCTGTGACTTTTAGTTATTCTCTAAGGTCAATGAAAACCTTAGCGGCTGTCGTTATGAGACAATCGAGGAGATGAAAGAGGTTGTGATGAGGGTCATTGACATTATCACACAAGATGATTTCCATGGGACTTTCCTGAAGTTGCTGGAACAAGTGCATTGCAGCCGTAGATTACTTTGAAGGGGACTAGAGTTTCATGTGTGTACTATCAATAAAAGTGCACATACAAAAAAAAAAACTGAAAACTTATTCAAGACACTTTGTATTTTAATGATCACTTCTATCAGGAATATTGATCCAAATTTCATTTGGAGAGTTTATATCAATTGTAGTTTTTCATTATCTACTTTATATTTGTGATTAGGTTTAGGATTTTTGGCAAAATTAGGGTAAAACCGTGTGATTTGGTTGATTAAAAAAAAAAACAAAAAAAAAACAACAAACAAACAAACAGTGCTCGTATGGCAGGATCCTAGATTATCCAAAACAGTTTTATTGTTTTGGTTTTTGAGAGTTATCTGAGAAAGGTTCATGACAGAATTGAAAGAGCACGGAAATACTTTTAGCAACCGGTATATTTCCACCTAAACTTCTCAAATTACTAAC
The DNA here is from genome assembly GCF_053919585.1 of Euprymna scolopes. NCBI lineage: Eukaryota > Metazoa > Mollusca > Cephalopoda > Sepiida > Sepiolidae > Euprymna > Euprymna scolopes. Next base: position 17,409,882 of record NC_136504.1, on the reverse strand, counting down.
ATAGATTAATAGATATTAAAAGACATTGTGGGAAGAACTAATTGAACTACTGCTGCCAAAGTAACTGCAGAGTTGAATCAATCTCTGATTTTTAGTTTCAACCAAAACTATTCGCTGTGAATTCAATAAAGCCGAACATTATGAAAAATGGCAGGTACTCAACTAAGCTTCAATCTACGGTTTCCTAACCTGCAAAATATTTATAACACTCGTCTAGCTATACCAACTGTCAACAATTTACACCTATTCTCTATTTGTACCTTAAACTAAATGCAAATTCTATGACCAAAGTTTCTTTTCTAGAACTGCCCGCCTGTGGAACTCTGTACCATGAGATAGCTTTCCAGCCAACTACATGGCCGTTTTCAAATCCAATATAAACAAGTTCCTGTCGAGTCATCCTCTTAAGCAAATTCCGGCCAATTTCCAACACATTACAGTGTTGTTTCACCGACTGACCGACACTTATTAACCCTTATCCTTGAGTGGTCTCTGGGCCTTGATAAGTGGTGACATCCATGTTAAAAAATATAGCATCAAGTTTTTTTCAATTTAACAAGTTTTCCAAGTATTTTATCCAATCTCTCTAGATGATGCTCCCTAAAAACAGAGTTGTGTGGTATGGCAATTTTTGTTTGGGTATCGACCCCCTCCCCTCCTACACCATCTTCAAACTTCAGTTTGTTTTTTCTTTTGAACTTTGACCCCACCCTTGGCAGCTAAAATTTTCGACCGAAACCGATTAAAAAGCTTGCCCTATCTCTGAATAAACTTTATGTAAAATTTCAAATGTTTAGACCAGAAATTGGCTGAGTAATTTGGCAGACACTGCAGAGGTCAAATTTTTTTAAGCACATAAAAAACACAATATTCGTGTAACTCCAAAATCTTTCAGTTTTGTTATTTTTTTTATTGTACTCAATACTGTGTGTCTATGTAATTAAAAAAAAAAATTGACCCCAATTTTGCCCCCTTACCATTTACTTTTTTTGGGCTCAAATCAAATTAAAAAGTTAGATCCATGTCCAAGTAACCTACATCTAAAATTTCAAGTGTTTAGACCCAAAATTGGAGGAGGAGTTTGGTAGAGTTTTCAAAGGTCAAATCGTTGAGATAAGAAATGGTGGGAAGAGGAAACTAGCATGAAAAGGATTAGTAGTAACGGCATTGAAAAAAAAAAAAAAAAAAAAAAAAAGATAAGACCACAAAACTAAATGATGCCTAAACCCATAAACGGTCGCCTGTTTAGCCAGTCGGCATGGCAACAAAAGTTTTGATAGGATATGTTACAAATTGAAGAGGTTCTTAATGGTATTTGTTATTTGTGTGAATCAAAAAGAAATCTTTTTCATTAAACTGAAATATAATGAACAGCATAGACACACAGTATAAGTACAATAAATAAATAAAAAAATATAACAAAAATGAAAGAAGATTTTAGGGTTACACGAATACTGGGCTTTTGTATGTGCTTAAATGTATCATTTGTAATGAGTATGTTAATTCCAAAAAGTTAAAACATTTTGCTTTGTTGAGGAAGAAAATTATCATGTCTCTACTTGTCAATTGTCAGATAACTACTGGTTCACTTGATTTCATTTGGAGTGAGTAAAAAAGAAAAATAACCTCCCTTTACCATACTAGACAAAAGAAGGAATTGGTGGCAATTTTTTTTTTTTAATTTCTGTCTTCAGAATTTCCAGTTTTGTTTAATGGCAATTCAACCTCTCACACCTATTGAGGACATGAATAAATTTTTATTTGACAAATTAAGCATTTGAAACAGGGTGTTTATTTTTTGTTGTAACTGACATTTCCAACACTTATTCATACAATTTCACTAATTTTTTTTTAAAAACTGAAAAAAAATGGTAACATTATTCTGTACTTCTCTGGATGTTACTTTTCCACAAAGATTCGCGGCGCAGTGGTTAGAGTACTTAGAAAAATCAACTGTAAGAGTAATATTCTCCTGAAGGTTGGAGATTCAATTTTCAGTGTGGGTATCAGAAAAATACACTTGCAAATTACTTAGAATCTCTATCCAGTCATAACTAATGGAATGAGAGCATGCTACTCCTATGAAGTAACTAAATGGTTCCGTCTGAAATTCTTTCCAAACTCCCAGAGTTCAACAAGCTACACCTAAATAAAATAAAAGGTTACATTGCTAAAATGACACTCAAGATGAAAACAGTAGTCCGAAAAATCTAAATCCTCTGGATGTATTTTTAAAATCTCTATTTACCATCATAATCGGTTAGTTTGATTGTTTTGTTTTACAGCATAACTATTTTCGAGTTATTTAATTCCGAATCCAGTAATTTTGGGAAGAAAATGTGCATGTTTCCAATTCTTTATTCATGGTGTTTGTTTTGTAAAAGAAAATTATTTTTTTAACTTTTGCAGAACATGATCAAGTTTTGCAAAGGGAAAGGAAAACAATAATATCAATGTTTGGAGCATTTTAGATCAGGAAGCCAGTATCTTCAGACAGCCTGTCAGCACCAGATCATAATCGGTTGAGGACACTAAACGAATGCACAATGTACTAACGTTGAAACGCGTAATTGAAAATCATTATTTACAGGTTTCAAATAGTTTTCCTCATTTGGTTGTTATATTTATGGATATACTAGCAGGCCGCCCGGCGTTACCCGGTCGTAAAATGTGCACTGTTTTTGCTCTTCTATTTTCCAACCATCTTCAGTTGAGAGTAAACACTAACCTAATACCCGCTACCTAAAAACATGAAATGCAGTAGAAATGCAATCTAGTCTGGTCGATAAAATATGGGGTTAAACATGGCGTAATAAAAGATAAAATAAAAGACAGTTGCAATTTCTCTCCCAATTTTCGGATTTTGTAATCATGCCCATGTGCATTTATTTTCTTATAATGAATTGGTAGGTGCTTTTTCTTTTCCTTATATTAAGTACAAGTTGGTTTGAAAACCCTTTTTAAAAGATTATGTCCACCTGGTCTAATGGTTATCATACTTGACTCACTGTGTTTAGATTTTGATTTCGATCTCAGCTCGTGCATTTTTTCTGTTTTTAGAAAAAACATAATACTCGCATGCATATATTCAATTTATTTGGGGTTTTTTAAATTTCATTTTTTATTATAAAGGTTTTTAGCGTTGCATTTAATACCTGCGGTATTTCTGTTTATAATAAATAATTAATTCAAATATAATATTTATGCACATTTTACGACCGGGTAACGCCGGGCGGCCTGCTAGTATATCTATAAATATAACAACCGGTATTTCTGTTAAATACAATTTACTTTCAGAACAACAAATCCGATACAAACAGAGGAGAGGGAAGCGTTGTCAGTAAGCCAACCAACCACTTCTGACCATTACTAAAATAAATCAATATGAATATTTACAGCCAGTGCAGATAGACTCCTACCAAATAAATCGATCAATAAATGTAGTTTTACAGCCTTTTGAGGTTCACCTAAACATTCTCATTTCTCTGTTCAATCTCAGAAACACAAACGCAGAAAATAAAAGGAAGTCACCACGAAATAGTTGGTCATAATGATAAACACACTTAAATAGTTGGATACATGCAGCTAGAGTCATACAATCTCTACCAACTAATGAAGATACATTTACCTCGCTCTCTCTCTATATATAGATACTAGCAGGGGTGCCCGGCGTTGCTCGGGTGTTTGGAGGTGTATGCTGTGCAAAAAAAGCAAAAAAACAAAAAAATGGTTAATTTTTTAAAACTTTGACCCCTATTATGACCCCTTAAAATTTATTGTTTCGGGCTCAAATCACTTTATTAAGTTAGATCCAGGTTCAAGGAACCTAAATCTAAAATTTCAAGTGTCTAGACCCAAAATTGTCGGAGGAGTTTGGTAGAGTTCTTAAAGGTCAAATCGTTGAAATTCGACCCCTTAACAGCCAAATTTCTGGCTGACACCCGTCACATTGATTTTCCCAAATCTCAGTACCCGGTATTTCAAATTTCGAGTCTATAGACTAAAAATTGACAGAGTTATTGCGTAGGGAAATGTACACAGACAGACAGACACACAGACACGTTCACTTTTATATATATATAGATATGACACGATTTAGAACTAAAACGACTCAAAACACCATGCTAGTCAAACGGAGTAATTTATAGACTCATTTATAAATTAAAAAAAAACAAAACAATAAAGGATGCTTAAAAGTATCACAGATAGTATTATATCTATTGTGAGCCTGTCATTGTTTTGCGTTGCGAGTCTGTCGTTTTATCGTTACTTCCATGGGAAGTGCTCGTCTGAGCTCCAATCTCTGGCCCCCCTCGTAATCTTTCACGAAAAACACTAATCTAGCTGAAACCAATACCAGTAATTTTCCCCACTCTTTATCTGTGCCTAAATGAAAACGTAGATTCCATGAACAAAGCTTCTTTCTTAAAAGTGCACGCCTGTGGAACTCTCTTCCGTTTGCTTGTTTCCCCCCTGACTACAACTTGGATGTCTTTAAGTCTAACATTAACAAGTTTCTGATAAACCGCCCCCTTAAGTAAGGCACTATCAGATCTCCATTACTAACGATTACTACGATATTGTCCCATTGATTACTGTACATGCAATAACCCTTATCCTCGAGTGGCATCTGGGCCTTGATAAGTAGTGACTATAATGTAAAAATAAAATATATATATATCCTAGACACTATTATATAAACACAATAAAGATTCTCCGTATTTTTAATCTGGATACACACTTTATCTGGATCATTAATGTGCGTGAGGAAAAAAAACAAAAAAAAAACAGGAAAGACAATTAAAAATAGAAGATATCATCAAAACGAGAGATTTACTAAATTTGTTCTGGTCATCGAACATTTCCAGAAAAAAGTCATCTTTTTCACAAATTCTGTCTCTACGGCATTTCATCCTTATATATATATATATATATATATATATATATATATATATATATATTCTAAAAGTACATTGCCTAGTGTACTTGGATAAGAATATTTTACTTTGAACAAGGAAAGAACAATAATATTGTGGGGCTTGTATTTATTTAAATTTTAACTAGACCTAATGTGTTTGCTTTGATTATTACCGGCCTGCAAAGATACAACAATAATGTTATGGGTTTGGCGCAAGATTCCTCATTCAATATTGGGCAATCTCAAGTAGCCCTGCTAGTTCCGTATAAAAATGATAAAAAAAAAAAATGTTTATCAAGCAAAAAAAAAAAAAAAAAAACATTTCAATCCTAAACACCTATAAGAACATATGCCAGTTTATAAGTCATGGGTTATCTGTAAAGACATATTTTTTTTAGGAAAACATAATATTTCAGATGCTTAAATCTTCTATTGAGGAAATAGTCTAATTAGGTATAAATTCAAGTAAAAAAAAAATATAATATGAAGATTATTTTGTCTAATTCTTGTGAAGAAAAACCAAAGTAATTTTAGTGTTGTGATAATTAATTGGAATAAAAAAATCGGAATTTTGGGGGGTATCAGAATCGGTATTAAAATCTGAAAAATTAGTGTCTATTTTCAGATGCCAAAAAAACGATTCCTAAAAATTTATTTTGTTTGTCTTTTTTTTTTGTTTATAACTTAATATTTAATTAATGGTAAAATGATGAGTATTCATTAGTTTTACATACCGTAAAATGCGTGTTATATGTGTAACATGAAAATTAACAGCAATATTTAGAAAATTTAAATGAAATTGTTAATTGTATTAAAATCAGAAATTTGGAACAGAACTGTAATTATATTATTGAATTGGAATTCATTATTGAGATGAGGCCCGTGGCGGAGAGGATAGAGACGTTGAATCTCTACGGTTCCAGGTGGGAATTGTCTGAAGATAGTGGTTTCAATCACTCAAAGACGGCCAGAGGCTTACTTGGCCAAAACATGGTGAGACGACAACAACTATGGAAGGCAGTAATTGCTGAGAATGCAGTTCGGAGATTCAGAGTTCCTATTCCATTATGGTTACCACCTGACGAAGGCCAGAGGAATAGCTGACCGAAATGTTGTGAAACAACAACTAATAAAGATGAGGATAATAGTCATCTCAATAAATAAATTAAGAATAGTAATTATATAAAAAACAGGAAATTTGGAACAGAATCAGAATTGCATCGGAATCAGAAATTGGAATTAAATTGTAATTGTATCAGAATCGGGAATTTAAAACAGAATCGGTAATTGTATTGGAATCGTTCCATCACTAATAAATTTACAAGAAGCTGATTTGACTTTTGCAAGTTGATGTGTTCTTTATGTTAAGATTAAGCAGAAAGACATCCGGAATAATCAAAAAGACCATTTCTTCCTAATCGATATTGTATGATGTTAAGTGCATGGCTTTATTGCTGTTCACTTATGTTTTTAAATTAAACAGTGAAAGAAAATGTCAGAAATAATGATGGAAAGAGAACACGTGTTCAACGGCAAAGTTTTGAGCATTGAAGCAATGATAGGAGCGTGTCATAAAACACAACAGGCTTAGATGAGATTAAGTAGGCAATATCAGTGAATAGTCTGTACGATAATAAACATTTTTATCTTGGTTATCAATCATGCAGGACAAAATACATTTTAAGCAAAAACTAGACTAACTGGAATTCGTTGGGTCAGTATTTATTAAAGCTGAGTTTTTTTCTTATATATTTTAATCACAAAATACATGCTAAAATATTCCTTAATTTCGCGAGTAAGTTAAATTAAAATAAACAACCTCTGATTTAATTATTCTAATTAGTCCCAATTTGTAATTAACCCACGAAATGACCCATAAACCGAACTTTCTTAACCTTTAAGCTGTAATCAGCTGGGAAGTAGCCCTGCGGTATTATGTTCAACAGACAAGTAGTTCAATGAAAGAAACTTTAACTAGATTGACTAGAATCCACTTGCTTTCTTTAAATTTTTCGATTTTAAAAAACTGATTAATTTACAATTATCTTTTAACTAGCAAGCAACTTGGCATTGCCAATCACAATATGCATAAACATGACATTATAATTTATGCAGATTGTGTGTGTACTATTATAGAATCAATCCCCTATTGATTATTATATATTACGAGGAATAATTTGCCCGATGGACTAATTTACAAAAAAAAAAAATTTTTTTTAAATAATAATAATTATTATTATAATAATGTCTTTCATCAAATTCCGTCTGTGTTTGTTTACAATATCACGTCAGCTGATAATTGGGCTTGACGATGAATGCCCTGGAAAAATCACTTCTGAGTAATGTTTAGTTTTAAAAATATTCAAACGAAGAAATAATTTGTGGTGATTTTTAAATAGTACCTCTTCTTTTATTGTAAATTTAACTCATTAGTAAGAGAATTAAAATAAAATGGTGAGGTACACACAGGCTTGATCAGGGGATCATTCGATCTGTAAGCAATTGCTTTACCATAAAGCTATATCTCCAGATTATAATTTTTTTTAAGAAGAAATGATTTGCTGAAATTTTATTATCTCCCTTGGCCTGTGTAATATAAAATATTCCCATGTAAAAATTATTCTTTTTTTATCTATAAGAGAAAAGCTATTTTTAAGATTAGACTTTTTCGATTTTCGATACGTATTGGATGAATTTCTGTACAACACATATCTAAGAACACTGCCAGATATAAATTAGCTTTGTGTGAAATTTTCAAAAGATAGGTTCCGAAACGGCTGAGCCTATGAGGAACTCTCTCTCACACACACAGTGACTTTTATATAATAGCAGAGAGAGATATTTGTAAATTTTGTGTCGATTTACAGTAGTGAAAAGAAAAGCATTTTTGTGGAAATCTCAAGTAATCAAAATGAGTTAATGGCCTGCTAAGCCATTGCCTCTCTTTCCTTTTATGTTTGTTTTATTCTTCTTTTTCCTTTGCTAATAGCAATGTTCACAACAAGTGAAAACAGGAGATACAACGAATAATGACTTACTATTAAAAAACGGGTCACATGACCAAACTTCAATAAAATAATAATCAAATGTTGATTAAGCAATCGGAAAGCTTCTCCGCTTGATTCAACACAACACGTCTGGGAACTGAACGATCGAGATAAATACCAACAAGCTTGTTAAATGGCAGAGTGCTTTCGTTCAAGCTGACATCAGAGCATCAACATAAGAGTATGCGGAAATCTGTGGTGAGCTTTCAAACGACATATCAACATGGCTAGTTGATATCTCCCTCGCACGGCAGGATGATGTGACATAAGGGTTGGAAAGTGGAATTTGAAGAGCCAGTGCCCCACAGAAAAAAAAAACATTCAACCATGCAAAAAATGCCTATGCAGCCCCATCGGCATTCCCTGGCAAGGGCGCCCCAGGCGATTAGCAATAAACTGATTCTTTCTCAAAGGGAGAAAACAATGCCGGGAGAAGTGTACCTCGTAGAATTGCACAGAATCAAAGCCATACCCAAAGTCAACAGGGAAAAAGTGATGTTAATTAGCATTCACACATACATTGAACTTACAAACAGTAGTAAATATTAAAAGAAAATGAATAAACCTGTGAAATTAATAAAAAGGAAAATATATAAATCAAATTCATCTTGTTCTTCCAGCATCCTTTATGTTTTATCATCTTTTATTTCTTCAATACTTTAACTATGTTAGTGAAAACTATTATTAATTAGTGAAAACTAAACGATAAATTTAAAAAAAACAAACATTAAAGGATTATTATTTTGTTTTAATTAATCACATCATCTTTAGCATAAATGATTGTCTACCATGTTCTATGATAGGAGTTTCCAAAGTTTCTGAATGGGGGGGGGGGCTATTGCTGACTTTTTAGAACTACGCAGGCCAAAAATAATAAATAAACAAAATGACCTCGATGTGTTTTATACAATTTTGCTCATTAGTTTTGCTTTTTAATGAAACTAATTCTTCAAAGACTCTTTTTATCATTTTATGAACAAAAAGAAAAAAAAATAACCACACTATTTCCACGCATTTCCATTTGGAACATTTTTCATATTTTTACGTTTTCCATAAGAGCTCTGCGGGCCGAATTAAAGATTTTGGCAGGTCAGATCCGGCTTGCAGGCCATAGTTTGGAGATCCCTGTTCCACAATGTTTAATGCAGTACTAAAAGGGCAGTCGGTAATTGTGACTTCATCTATGCATTCTCATAGGAGTTCTTGGACCAGCATCTAAATTGCACAGGTGACCGCAACAGAGAAAAGAACAATTTGGAGTTTTGCTTTCCACTCATAGAAAGATTCCTCGAGTTTCACAAGATACACTTGAAGAAGTTCAGAAATAACAGTTCGAAACGTTGTGCAAGATGAGAATAGTAATCCAAATAATACAAACTAAATTCAATATTTTTATAGCTTTCTTTTTTTGTTTTATGGAAATCACTACAAAGCATGAAGCCACTTGCATGATTTTTGCAGAACTTCAAATATTGCATTTGGAAAGTAAACTCAATGTGAATGGTTGAATTTTGGCAAGATAAATCTTGACTTGGAACTCGCCAGTAATCAGGACAAATTTGTACTTATGTTTATTCATTTGACTGAGAAGACTGCAAATTCCTCATGTGAATAAAAAGTTCTGTTTAAGCTTGTCTAAATGTGCACACACATGTATTATAAATAAAATTATTAAATCTTCTTTATTGGTTCATATAATTTATGTTTTATTCAATGGAACAGTATAACATAAAAATTCCGCTTCTCAGTGTCAGAACAAACCTGTCCAAAGGCAGCAGATTTTTACACACCTAAAGGACTCAATATCCTTCCATGTAGAGCTTTATATATATATATATATATATATATATATATATATAATAGTATAATCTTAACACTTTACTGGAAAATCCGATTGTCAAAAGTATATTTCTATTTACACGCCTGTATGAATTTGAAAAAACAATGTTAAATAACTTTGCAAGGAATGATGGAAATTTTTATTTTTAAGCTTTGAAAAGAGTTTTTCATATATGAAGATACATCTACAAGGTGCCTTCTATAAGTTTGCAGACTTTTTTATATAGGCATTTAAAATTATCATACACTCTTGAAAATTCAGTCTGTTATTGCTATATATCTTATGACAGCTACGGAATTTGAATACACCCTACTACCCTACTAAGACCTGATTGTCACAGCTGGTGAATTTTAAAAATGCTATCTGGACATGACGATACTTTGGAAAAACTATATGCAATAAAATTCTGTTTTAAAATTGGAAAAAATGCCACAAAAATGTATGGAATGTGTCAGACTGTTTTTGGATCCTTTTGCATGAATCAAGCATCAGTTTTTGAGTGGCATAAGAGATTCAAGGAAGTTAGGGAGTCTATGAGGGATGATGAGAAGTGTGAGAAGAGTAAGGAAGTCAGACAACCAGAGTTGATTGGCCAAATAAAGAATTTCATTGATAAGAACTTTCATGTGTCTATAGAGACAATAAGTGCATAGTTTGATGTCAGTGTGGGAACTGTACACACAATTATTTGTGAGCAACTGAATATGCAGAAGATTTGCACAAAGTTTGTTGCAAGGGTGCTCAAAGAAGATCAGACTATTTGACCAACACAGGCATCAAGACAGTTTCTTACCCTCTCTACAGTTCAGACCTTGCTCTCTGTGAATTTTGGTTATTCCCTAAGCTCAAAGAAAATCTTAGAGGCTGTCATTATGAGACAATTGGGGAGATGAAAGAGACTGTGATGAGGATCATTGAGATGCTCACACAAGAGGACTTCCATGGGACCTTCCAAAAGTTGTTGGACCAACAGTACAACAAATGCATTGCAGCCAGAGGAGATTACTTCGAAGGGGACTAGAGTTTTATTTATGTACTATCAATAAAAGTGCCCATACAAAAAAAGTCTGGAAACTTATTGAAGGCACCTTGTAACTAAAGCAAACGATAAAAAAAAATATGGATTTGAAACCGAACACAGTGTTTAATCAGCCATAAATATGATTAAGAATCTTATAAAAGGGTAAAATCAATTAGTGAATTACTTCAAGGTCATAAGAAAACCTTTGAGTTTCTATCTAACAGGTTGTATTATTATTTATTGAAACATTTTTAGCTGACATATTGTGAAAAGCACAAATGATATCGTTTCGAAGAACAAAAAGAAAGAACTTAATGTGAGGCAACATCAAACAGAGACAAATTCTTAAACAAAATAAAAAATGTGTAAATCCCCTGTCAAACATATTGCAATTGACCAGCAAATTAATCATTTTGTCTTATTTAATGCTGAAACATAGGATCACTCATAAAAGATTCAGTATATATATATATATATATATATATATATATATATATATATATATATATATATATATATATATATATATATATATATATATTATAGATTGAACACGTTGCTATTTTTACCCACAGATGAAGGGGGAGGGGGCTCATAAAATTCCCAACAGTGTTCATGGATAAATGACCATAATGGCAACATGTAATGAGCGTTAAACCAAATATAGATGAATAAATCCGATGGGATTTGAACTTAGTGTAGCAGGTTCTATAGCTAAAATGGTGTCCATTAAGTCAATAACATTTTTTTTAATTCCATTTTCACCCCAAATAAGGCACAGTGCCACTTTGATGTAGGGGGCTACTATCGGGGACATAAATTGCAGGGATACTATGTAGGGAGTTGAGCAGCAAGATGTCTGTTTACATTACACTTGAACTTCTGCATGTCAATCCAACCGAGTAAGCAGGAAACCGGAAGAGAATTCCAAAGTCTAGCAGTTCTGGGGAAGAAACTATTAGAGTAGAAGGCTTTCTGGCATCTGGGGATCTCTGCTGTGTAGGGGTGGGATTTTGCTGTTTGTCAGGTTTCTTGGGGGTATTTACAACAAAGGGATACAAGGGCTTGTAGTTCGTCAGAGCATCTACCATTAAAATACTGGTAAAACAGGCAGAAGAATGCAACATTTTGTTGATGGAATAGAGGCTGGAGCCTAACTGTCAGTTCGGAACCTATTAGGTTGGTGACTCTTTACATACTATTGACCTTCCATTGATTAAACTACATTTATTATCAAAAAGGATAAAGTAATTATCTTAAACTTTACACAGGTCTATCTTGTGATTATAAGGCGTTGCCAATTCAGATCAGTTTCCATAAAAATTAGAGTTATCTTAATTTTCACTTCATCCCCCCATTTATCCTTTTTGTATAAAACTATATTCAACTAAATATAGCCGACATCTGGATCTCTTACATCTAAAAGCTGCGTTTTAAAATTCATAATTGATTAGTTTATGAATTGAATACAAAATATAAACATCTACACATATCTAACTTTATTTATTTGTTATTATTTTTTATTATTGGAATCCTTTGAGATGAGTAATTTGTATATCTTATTTATTTGCGGACCGTTATCCTCATCTTTATAATTGCTATTTCACCACATTTCCACCAACTATTCCTCTGGCCTTCTTCAGGTGGTTGTTTACCACAACGAGATAAGAATAAGTTTCTTAACTGTATCCTCAGTAATTACTGCTTCCCATAGTTGTTGTTGCTTCACCACGTTTTGGCCAACAAATCCTCTGGCCTGCTTTTGGGTAGGATTGAAACCGCTATCTTCAAACAATGTCCACAGTGGATAGAGACGTTGAATCTCTACGATTTCAGGTGAGCATTATCTGAAGATAGCAGTTTCCATCCTACCCAAAGCAGACCAGAGGATTAGTTGGCAAAAACGTGGCAAAACAACAACTATGGAAGGCAGTAATTACTGAGGATGGAGTAAAAAAATGAGCATTTGGTGAAACAACAACTATGAAGATGAGGATAACAGTCGGCAAATAAATATACAAATTACTCATCTCAAAGGATTTCAATAAAAAAATATATAATATCTAACTTTATAGAAATAGAAATGTTGCCGTCATGTTCAGTTACACTTCTAATGTTACTCTTCAAATTAAAATAAAATCGTTTCAAAAGGCTATTTAGTAAAATTAACACTTTTATTAGCTATTCTTTTACTAAAAAAAAAAAAAAAAAAAAAAAAAAATATTTTTTAAAAAATGCCACAAACAAAATATCCAATTGAACATTGGATTCGAACATCTGTTGGATGTTATTGTTCTTCCATGCAGCAAAGTGCTCCAATCAGTGATCGATACTTGTGCTGATTGCCCTTGTTGCTGTGACCCACTTCTCAAATTCAATTTGTTCATCATAACCCGAAGAGATTGTACAAAGGGTGTTGGATGCACACCACCATCTACCTCCTCTTGTAAATTTCTCCTCCCCACGAGAAATTCATGACAGCTATGTGTTCAATCTGCCATGCAAACCCTATATTGATACTTGAACCTCTTTCATAACAATCCGATCAAGGAGCTGCTTACGAGAACTCGACACTCGTGCGCGTGTCGCCTTTTCGATTTCCGACAGCAGTGATAGTTTGCTCAAGTGTCCTTCATAAAGTTGTTGCAATATTTGCCCATTTATCTGAAAAGGCAGATGCAATGAGCTAAAGTGAATGGAAGAAAAGCAACGCCAATCTACAAGGATTTGATTTGTCGCTTCATCGGTGCCGTTTATTCAACTTCGCTGAGTCGTGCCATAAAAACAAAAGTAGACAGAAGATTAAGTGGCATCAATGCTGCACAAAATACAAATGATGGCAGAAGCAGCAGCAATATCATTACACAAACTTGTTGGACCCATGTAAATATACAGTATTATTATTTCCCCCTTACCAGAGTTGTCTTATTTTTATTTTTTTAGATTTTATTAACTTATTAATAACTAGCAGGGAGACCCGGCCTTGCCTGGGATTGAATGATGATCAACAAATGTTTCACACTCCCATATTTTTATTGTCATCAAAATCAATGAATTCGCCCATTTTTCAATCAAATCGATTGATTGCCTGCTCTAATTGGGGACCCATTGCGGTGCATCGGGAGGAAGATTCACATGCCTCCCTGTAACGACTTAGTACACAATACATTGTGGTCTACATTGCACTGTAGAGAATCTACTGTTGATTTTATAAAATTATTTTTTATATATAGATGGCTTCCTGCTTCTCAGATTGGACTAACATGGGGAAATTTTAATGTTATGCTAACAGACATCTCGCTGTCGACTCCCTGCTTAGACTACCTTTGTAGGCATGGTCCCTAATTCACAGGAGCTCCTTACGTCTCAGTGACAAAATCCCTTGTGTGCGTTGAAAAAGAGTAAGAAAGAAAAAAATATGTATTCTGCACATTTTGTAATGTAAAAAAGTAAAACTTTTAGCAATGAAGATTGATAATTTGTACTCTTTGTTTGCTTCCAATTATTATTTTGACTTTTGTTGTTTGTTTTACAACATTCACCCTCTTAATGGTTAAATCAGATTCCTCTAAAGGAAGAAGTGTCAAGGGAATATAAAATTCACAGGCGGTTCCCATTGTTGTTATGTTCAGAATGTTTTGATGAATGTAACCCCAATTTAATTGCTGAGTGAATGAGAACAATCTACCCTGTAGATTAAATAAAAGTTCAATTTGAAATACTGTACATATTTCTAAGTTTGGAAAAATGTACCTAAAGAAGGTTATATCAATTAGTTGTAAATTCAACACACAATCGAATAGTAGTACAAATAATATAAATCAAAAATTGATTTTAAAACGCGAAAGATTTATCCGCTGAAATTGCTCAGGAACGATTTGATTTGTGAATCTTAAGTAGGATGACCCCCGGTGTGTTTGTGGTATTATGGTGAATGAAAACTCTAGCTAGGAGTAGCGTAGACAATCAAAAGTACAATAACAAGTATGACCATAGCTGCAACCTCTATCTCACAGAAGAGATGTTGCAAGTTTGTCTCTGCTTTATTGTTATTTTCATGGAAAGTGTTCAACTGAGCTTCAATCTATGACTCCCTCCTCGTCAAACTTTCACAAGAAACACTCGTCTAGCTGAAAACACTATCAATAATTCCCCCCCACTCTTTATCTGCGCCTAAACCTAAATGTAGATTCCATCAACAAAGCTTCTTTCTTAGAACTGCATGCCTGTGGAATTGTCTTCCGTTTTCCTGCTTTCCAGCTGACTACAATATGGTTGTCTTCAAGTCCAATGTAAACAAGTTCTTGATGAGCCGTTCAACTTAAGTTAACAAATTTACCGAATTTCCATTACTAACGATTACTTTATTGTCCAACTGACCACTGTACGCTCTAAGCCCTTATCCTCGAGTGGTCTCTGGGCCTTGATAAGTTATGCCTATGTAAAAAAAAAAAAAAAAAAGCCCCCGCTCACCACTTTCTTTGATTGGCCTTGTACCTAATTTTGTTTTGCTACATCTGCTTTGATGAACTAAAATACATAAATCAGAAGTTGATTTTAACACAAATATTATTTTGTATCATTTGGATTATTCAAACTATTATTTACATCTTGAGTGTTATTTGCACAACATTTCATCCAATGTAATCTTCAACCTTCTTCAAGTGCATCTTGTCGAACTCAGGAATTTTCCTGTCAAACTCCGAAATCTGCACGGAATTTTGAATGAAACCTTTTATTTAACCCACAGGGTAGTATGCTCTCATCCTGTCAGAAAACTTAAGTAATTCACAATAGTATTTTTCATATCACTCATTCTAAGGATTAAACCTTCAACCTCCAGAAAAGTGTCATTATAATTGAATATACCTATTATTTTATGCATTACACAAGTCCTTGTGAATATTCGAAATAATCGAAATTATCAATCCTCATCTCAAAAATTCAGAAACAAAATATTTATTTCCTGTAATATTAGGCGTGAAAAAAAGCCCCAACTTTCACAACATCAAATAAATATTAAAATACTTTCATTATATTATTTTTTTTTTTTTAAGTAACAGGTAATAACGATCATACTAACATAAGAGATACAGTAACCCCTCGCTAATTCACGGTTCGATTATCATGGATTCGTTACTTCATGAGTTTTTCAATATATTAACATTGTGGATTTCCACCATAAATGCATAAAAACTGTGATAATCAAATGTTTATGTACAGTATTAAACACACAGATAACAAAACTTGTAAACAATTGCTATAGCTTTGCCATCCAGATATTTTTAATCGCGTGCAAGCAACTCTATAAGTCACTCCATCAGTCGGTCTGTCCGTAACAGTTTTGTGCTTGGCCTTTTTGGTTAAGATCAAAGATCTGTTGTTAATACATGCTGTTCTTAGCTTTTTAAGCTTTTCTTGGCCAAAAGGCCAAGAGCAAAGTGTAGTATCTGGTTTTACTACATGCTGTACTTATGTTTGTAACTTTGTGATATAAAGTCGGGAATCACTTTTCTGTATTAATTTAATGTAAAATGATCACCCACTTTACAACCAGTCAGTCTCAAAGCCATTAACGTCATTCTCCAGATCATTCAAGTTGTTTTTGAGGGATTCCAGTTATTTTTTAAGCATTCAAGTCATTCTTAAGGTCATACAATTCATCCTTAAGTTCATTAAAATCATTCTAAGTCATTTACTTTTTATTTATTTAAGTCATTTCAACCCATTTTTCGGTCATTTTCGTTTATCTTTAAGAATTTCATAGCAATCCTACATTCACGCATTCATTCATTACACGAGAGCACGCGACTAATAGCTATCGGCCTTGTTTCTCCATTTCCGATTTCGCATTCATAAGTTTTCTCAATCATATTAAACGCCCAACAGAAGTGGAATTAACAAAAATGCAGAAAAATCTTTATGATGTATATACCCATTGCAGAAGGAAAATGTCATATTCCAAAAATCATATAAATTGATCAAGTACAGTAACTCCTCACTACTTAGCAGTTCGATTATCACGGATTTGCTACTTCAGAGTTTTTCAATATTTTAATATCATGGATTTCCACCATAAATCCATAAAAACTGTTATAATCGAATATTTGTTTATGTACAGTACTGAACCGTAATAGTGTACTGTACAGCCTAACAAGTGTTACAATCTTCCTATTACTATTAATATGGTAAAGGCTGGGTTATAAATATTATAGGGATGGTTTTAAACAGCCTAATAAGGTAAAAATAATGGTTTTGTCCTACTTTGTTTATTTTCGAATATCACGGGTGGTCTCGGTCCCTATCTAACACACATTCGAGGGAATATTGTACAGATAAGCGATCATCATCATATGAATCTTTGTTGGCATTGGTTTTCCCAATATCCACGTGAAGGTTGCCAACATCCTAAGTGTAGGTGATTTTTGTGGTATGAACTGGATTCAAACGTGGGATATCGAGGTCATCAGTCCGTGTCATTAACTACTGAACCACCATCACCTTCCAAAGGCGAGTGATGAGGGGGGGGGGGAATCGAGCTACGCTTTTATTACTTGGTTTTCTAAAGAAAACTGAAAGTAAAGCAGATGAGAAATGTTTGAACTGATCAATGCGGCCATCTATCAGAAATAGCGGCAGAGATGTGGCAATATGAATGTGTGCACTGTCTATAAGATTAATGAATAAATCATTTGCGAATGGGAAAGTCACGTTGTGACAAGTCATATCAAATCTTTATTTTATGACATTTATTTGCAAATACAGATGGGTCAAAAGTACCACTGGTCAAACTGTCATTTCAGATGACCAATTGGGATTGTCAATGAAAGAAGATCTTCCTAATAAAAATAGATAAAAAAAAAAAAAGAAAAAGATGGAGTTTTTGATGTGCAAAATAAGGACAGGAAGAGAAGGGTATATTCTATGTCGGTTGTTGCACAAAATATGGAATGAAAAATATTGATGCTTTGAATATATTTTACTACTAGCAGGCCGCCCAGTATTGCCGGGTTGTAAAATACGCATAAATATTATATTTTAATTAATACAGAGACTGAGACATGTGCATGCGAGTATTATATTTTTTTCTACATCTTGTAAGTAAAAAAAAAAAGAAAAAAAAGAAAAAAAAGAAAGAAAAAAAAGAAAGAAAAAAAAGAAAAAAAGAAAAAGAAAAAAAAGAAGAAAGAAAAAGAAAAAAGAAGAAAAAAAAACAAAACAAAAGGAAAGTTGTGAATCTATCTTTCTTTTCCCCAGCTGAAATTAGGTTAAATAATAGGGCAGACTGGACAAGCCTTCATAGTCTAAAATATGGAAAACTGAAATAACACGATGAATATACTAGTTAATTCCAATTTTTATTACTACTGTATACAATCATTAGAAGATTACCCGTCCCACGGCAGGTAAAATTCTCAAAACAGAACAAGTCTGCACCACTTATATGTCCCATTATAGAAACTTAAAATCAAGAGGTAATGATGCTAAACCTCATGTCTTAAAATTGCATTCCAACTTTCATTAAAATCCATTACATGATTTTGATTCTAAAAAATGTCTAAAGTTTAAGGTTTAAGCTTAAGGGGTCTTAAGAAGAAATTGAAGTTGAGAGAATCTTTCTTCATTGGTGCCTAATGACTTTGAATCAAATTTTAATGCAAATGTGATATATCAGAATGTTCAAATGGGCGGTTGCTGTGCTCATATTATACCCCTTCCCCAAATCCTTTTAAAGTACTCCAAAAGAAAGTAATATTTGAAAAATATTTCTTAATATATATAATACCTAATATTCACATTTCACAAAAAATTAAGGTATTCGAATTTTCACTAAACGCTTACTCTTTTTGCATAAAACTAAATATAGCCTACATTACCGATCCTTACACCTATTAGCCATGTCCCAAAATTCATAATGATCAGTTAGTATAGGAATAAACTCTTCTAGATATAAACATTATATATATGTATATATATATATACATATATATATATATACACACACAGCTAACTTGTATAAATAGATACGGATACAGGGAATTATAATTTTGGTATCAAGCTTATACCTGCATTGAATGGGGAAAGGATAAAATGTGGACAGACAGGCAAAGTTCAGTTTTATATATACATGTATGTCTGTGTGAAAGAAAGATAGAGACGCACTCATAATAATAAAGTAGATATTTTTGAGATGAAGTGCAGTTATGATTTATTTACATTATTTCTATAAGGATAACAACATCTTGGAAACAGTCAAATATGAGAGACGTTTCAAAAGTAATGTCTCCTATTTTTTTTTATTCTGCCCAAATAGATCAGAGAGTATTGCAAATTGCATTGTTATGATGACTGAAGTTGTGCATTCCGAAAGTTTCAGCTCTCTGTTGCAAATATTGACACTGTGAGACTCTTAAGAAAGCAACCCGTCAATGGACTTTTACAACCGAGTCATTGTTCATCGCTGGCAAAAATGTATTGAGAATGGTGATAACCATGTAGAAAAATAAATTCTGGAGCACAAAAGGTTGCTCGTTTTAATGGTACCAGTCCCGTTTTCATAGAACTTCAATGTTTTAGTTTTTGAGTTAAAAAATAGAAGGCCTTACTTTTGGAATGACTCGTATATATTTGACTGCTAAAATTGTTAAGTAAAGAATGCATTTCATTGTGACACGGGAAAATCAAGTCAATAGTTAATTGCTTCTCGATTTAGCATCCAATTTCACTGCTGCCAAGAAAAATCAGAATTCACTTGTGCAATGAGGTAGACAAATATTTGCCAAAAAAATCAAATGTTATGATGACCCTAGCATAATAAACAGAACATTCTGGAATTCAGTTTAGAGAACAAAAATTGTTCCGACGATAATATAAATGGAATGCACTAAAAGTGTCTGAAAAACGTCTCCAAAAACAAAGTTTTCATTAAACACCAAGACTGATCGCCAATCAGTCTAAGACTCAACCACCATGAAAACAAGACGAATTTAGGCGTCTTTTTATAAAAAAGACATCAATAAAAATTTCTATTAATGTCTTTTCCACCTGCCATGCAGTTTCATCATAAAAGTAAAAAAAAAAAAAATTTCTTCTATTACGTTTCATAAATAAAATACATTCATAGGTTATCAGTTCAGTTCTTTTTACCTACCTTTCTCAACAATCTTTTAGTAAAAAAAAACAAAACAAAAAAACAAAAAAAAACAAGCAGTACTCAATACTGAGAAAGTGGGAAGGAACAAGTTGATTTTCGCTTTTTCTCGTGAAAAATTTCAAATATTATTTAAAAAAAAGTATTAAAATCACTGCAAAATCATAGTATTTTAATACATTGTTTCTGCATTTTTGAGATGAAGATTGATATTTTATATTATTTAAATTATTCGGACTGTTGCTCTCATCTGGAATGTTATTTTCACTATGTTTTGGCTGATGTAATCGCCAACCTTCTTCAAATGTATATTGTAATAAATACTGATCTATAGTGATGATTACTAAGATTGTACTTGGAAAAAAAAAAGAAGATGCAAGGAATTCATACTAGAATTGTCTGTAAGGACTTGTGGCATGACAGATCAAGTACTCGGTAAAATTCAGTTGTCAGTGACACTCTTGTGAAGGTTGAAGGTTATTTACAGTATGAGTGATATTAAGAATACAATTGTGAATTACTTCAAACTTTTACCGGATCATGGCTGACAGAACGAGAGCATGCTATTCTTATGGATTAAATAAAAGGTTCTGTTCGGAATTTTATGCAGATTCCCGAGTTTGACAAGATACATCTGAAGAAGGTCAGAAGTTACATTGACCGAAATATGGAAATAATACTCAAGATGAGAAGTCTGAATAATCCAAATTTCAATATAGTGTAATAAATTTTTATGTAAACAATACAAAAATTTGAAAATAACTTATACAATATAAATAAAAAAAAATCTGTTACAATGCTGTTTTCTACTCCAATAGTCTCCTCAATTGCATGTTCATGAGAACCCTCTATTTAATGACACCAACATTGTTGCAAAAAATGTTTTCGTTCAACGACACTTTCTACGATTATAACTAAACTTGTGGCTACCAACAATATCGTTAGCTTGACAAGTTCATATAAAAACAGTAAATGTGTAAAAGGCAAAAATTGCATGAATGTTAAATGTATCAAATATTGGTTGATTTTTTTTTTTTATTTATCAACAAATTATTGTTGCATTCAATATCATGAATGAAAATAAAACTATACAATTATTTTCAATGTTTAGCAAGAGAAAATTCATTCACTACTTCATTCAAGTCAAGGGATTGAACACATTCATTTTAAATAGAAATCATTATCATTAACCTTCCAATGTAAACTGCATATCAGTTTTTGTTTAGGTTCTTTAGTTTTCTGAAACCTTTTTCAGCATTTGCAACCGTGGCTGGTGTAGAAAGCAACACTCACAATGCAATACACAACTTCAGGTCAGTGTCAATTAATCAAAATAAATTCATGGACAGTTCTTAATTTTCTTTTCTTATTTCTGATGTATAATTCCTGTTTAAGAATTGGGGAAAATCGCTCCATCTCATGGAGTAATTCACCCATTTTTGTATGAATCATTTGCAATGTATCTTCAGATTCCTGTGGCACAATGATAAAGAGCTCCTTGAGGGTCTTATAAGTGACTCACTTTGTACTGGAATGGAGACAAGTATATTTTAACATGTGGTATTATAAACCTGTCAGCTTTAGAGCATGTCAGAAATAAGTTTTTATTCAACCTGGAAATTGACAGATTGTTTGTAAAATCAGGTGTCTGAAGTAACTGTTGAAAGGCCAAAGGTAGTAAACTCAGTGACAAAAAATAGAAACAAATAAATTTGTTTTTATAAGAAGATCTGTTAATCATCTTATATAGCATGCACTTTTCAGCTGACTAAATCTGCCAGTAATGACTTGAACTCGAAGATGTAGCTGACGTCATATCAAACCCCTTCATTTGAAGGGAATGTGCCTATTGTTTTATATAATGTTTACCACTCGAAGAGTTGGATGCCGTACCCCCAGGACATAACAGCCGTTCCAGAAACATCCCCACAGTGTGTACAAACGAAGACAAACTCTTCGGTAAACGATTGCGTTAGATCCCCATCACTTTTTACCATTTAAAAGAATCTGAATTTTTAATAAATTTTATTCCAATGGAATAACTGAAAAAACTTATTGAAGGCAAACAGAAGTGATTTCCTTAGCATTTGATAAAGCAAAACGTTTTTCTAAAAACTTTGCATCAGGTTCCATCCTTTGTGATCGGGGTCACCTATATTCTGAATTTGCCTTTATGACAATTAATACTTGGTGACAAGCAATATGGATTTCATCCGGCAACATTAATAGTGGACATGCTGACTGTAATATCACACAGGATAAATGAATGTTCTAATGGGGGCTTTATTTCTAAAAAAAAAAAAGAAGCTCTTAATATATCAAAGGCTTTTAATAGCGCATGCCTCAAATGTTTGATTCAAAAGCTTGAATGCTATAGAATATCTGGAAATGTCTTCTCAACCATTGAATCCTTTCCCTGATAGGTTTATAAAAGTTGTTCCTGAGCTTCATAAATAATCTCTCAAATCACTTTCTATGATCATTCATCTACATCTATGCAGAAGACACAACCAACTATGGCAACACTTCAAAGAGCATTAATGATCAAGATCTTTCTGGTTCTCTTTCTTTCGATTTGGAGCACATGAGGTGTCTGGTTACTTTTAGTTCATCTAAAACCAACTATTTCTCTTTTCACCATCAATGCTTGGACCTTCATTTTGTCCCAGTTAAAATGAATTGCTCTCTTTGAGGAAATCCCTGCTTTAATAAGCTTCTAGAATTGGCCTTCACCTCAGATCTGAAATGTAAGACCTACATCAAATGTTTTAAAGTAACTTGAAAAATGTCTGGCTCATTCTACCACACTCCAAATTATTTCACCCATGGCACAATCCTGTAGTTGTATAAGATTCAAATACGTTTTTGAGATAAGTACTGCCGCCACACTTGGGGAGGTGCCACCTAGAGCACTGTTTCCTGTCGTGACAAAGTACAAAACTAACCTTGAAATCTAGTGGTGGATGTCGTCTTCTATGCAGCTTCTTTCTCAGGAGAGACATTACCAGTCTTTATTTTATCATTTTAATTATAAATGATCAACTGAGCTCCAATTGATGGTTTCCTTCCGTAAAACATTAATGAAAACTCGTCTAGCTAAAACCACTGTAAATAATTTTCCTTTCTTCCTCTGTATCTCAAGCCAAGTAGAATGTCCAGGAGTAAAGTTTCTTTTAAAGAACTATTCATCTGTGAAACAATGCCACAAAGCTGTTTCTCAGTTGATTACAACATGATTATTTTCAAGTCCAATGTTAAATTCTTATTGAGCCGTCCTATTAAATAATCAGATTCTGAACAGTTTCAACCAGTGTCACAAATCCTAAATGCGTTGTTTCACCATCCACCTGAAAAACGTATTATCCCTTACCCTCAAGTGGCCTTTGGACCTTGATAAGCGCCGACTCATTAGTACATAAAAAAGGAATAAAATGTCTTGATAAAATCGTTATTTGCAGTGGTGGGGGAGAGATTGAACTTCATTCAATAACTTGTATTCAAAAATACTTTATCCATGCCTAAACCTAAACGTAGATTCCATGAACAAAGCTTCTTTCTTAGAACTGCACACCTGTGGAACTGTCTTCCGTTTATCTGCTTTCCAGCTGACTACAATATAGTCGTCTTCAAGTCCAACGTAAACAAGTTCTTGATGAGCCGTTCCCCTTAAGTAATCCATTTTACCAAATTTACGCTTCTAACGATTCCTATGATATTGTTCCTTGGACTACTATACACTCCTTAACCCTTATCCTCAAGTGGCCTCTGGGCCTTAATAAGTGGTGACTCCTATGTGAGAAAAAAAAAAAAAAAACTTTCTTCAGTAATGCACAGTTGACAACAAAACAGAACCATTTTTGTGATAATCTTGACAAGATCAATAAATTTCTTTAATCTCTTTGATCATAATGCCAATAGTAACATCAGAAGATTGCAATAATTGACTCCCTTTATTTACCGGAGGTAAACCATTATACCATGGTAGTAAGTACAAAACTCCATATCAAGTAGTAATAGGTTCGAGGATAGTAAGCAACAACTGTAGATTATTAGGACAATATGACTAACGAATAAAAAAATCTGCTGAAATTAAATCCTTTGAAGTGCTCAAACTTGCTAGGTTGTACTGCATAGTACATGCTTTGCAGATACCTGAAGTATATTATTTGTTGATCGCTGAAAATGTTATATGATTTTAAATATTTTTTTTTTTTTAAATAGTGAAAGCAGTTCTTAAAGAAAAGAAAAAAAAACAAAAAAAAAAAACAGAGGTCAAACTTACCTCCTGTTGGTGTTTTCAGGGTAAAATGCGCTAGGTCGTTATATGCTTATCTAGTTCAACCAATCAGCATCTTATATCTCTAAAGGAACCCTTCTTCATTTAATAGCTTCACAAGTGTTCAATACCTGCTTTATATGTAGGGCAAACGAATCACTCAAACTCGTTATCATAAAAATAAATTGATTTCTTTATAAAAATATGTTAAAAGTCTATCTTTAATGCTTTCTAATTGGCTAAGACAAACCAAAAGAAAGTGTTTGTGATGTCTGTTTAGCATAAGAGACGTTTTAGATAGTTGATTCTGTCGGGTTCATAAAACATTTCACCCTTCAATTCCCATGAGACAACAAAGTTATCGTTCTTAAAGTTTAGTGATCGCTATTATATAGCAACAAGAAGTTTCATGTTCTAGAAATATCTGCAAATAAAACCAATAGAGTGGCTTAGCATATATTTTTTAAAAATCTAGTTATTCTTCCTCAAGAGAGAATTTAACACTATCGTAAGCCAACGTTCTTATGCCGTATCTGAGAAATAAAAATCCCTATAAAATAATGTGATCCATTTTCAGGCAACATTAAAAAGAAAAAATAACAGTCAAATTCTTGAAGCACAAGTTGATGAATGTATTGATTTTCAACCAACTTTCCTGCTCATTTACCTGCATGTCCTACATTTGAAATTGAATAAAATTCCTGCTTTATGATTGGTTCAGATTTTACCTGTTGCTCTAAGGTATATCCTGTTTGCAAAGAAGACCTATAGGAAACCTTCAGATAATTGCAATCTGTTTGCAGAACCCGGCGATAATTACTTACGCTTTAGTATCAGCATCTACATGACAATTGATACATCTTAACATGACAGATGCTCGTGCAAGCATGTATATCTATTTATATAAAGTAAAACTGTATTTCTGCGTATGTCTACAAGTTTGAAACTATACAATATACATTTACATTTTCAAATTCCGTGTGACCCCAATATGTGTTCATTCTGTAATATTCATTCTCTTAGGATTATCACCAACCAGATTAGTGCATTGAGAGGACGGGTGTAAAATTACTTTTTTCTATTCTTATTGATATTTCTCTCAGAAAGACTAAAACTAGGTCAAACAGTCAGCTTTTTATTATATCGAACCAGGTTTTTTTTTTTTTTTTTTTTTTTTTACAAAGGAGTCATTACTTATGAAGGCCTGGACGCCAATCGAGGATAAGGGTTAATGAGTATACATTAGTTCATGGGAAAATGTCGTAGTAATCATTAATAATGGAAATTTTGAAAAACTGGATTACTTAAGAGGATGACTCATCAAGAACTTGTTCACATTAGACTTGAAGATGGAAAGCAGGCAAATGGAAGAGAGTTCCACAGGTGTGCAGTTCTAAGAAAGAAGTTTTGTTCATGGAATCTATGTTTAGGTTTAGGCACAGATAAAGAGTGGAGGAAATTATTGATAGTGGTTTCAGCTAGATGAGTGGGTTTTTTTTTGCGAAAGTCAGGTCAGGGGTAGGGACATAGATTGGAGCTCAGACAAGCACTTGCCATGAAAGCAAAGACAGGCTTGCAACGTCTCTTCTGTGGAAAAGAGGTTATGAAGTCTATTTTGAACTCTTAAGGTAGGATAAGTTGCTTTTAGCAGCTCCTGCCCAGATTTGGCAACCGTACTCCATCCTAAGACATACTTTGTTCTTATACAGGTAGAGAATGGCATCAGCAGTGAGATAACTACTGGAGCAGTAGAACAATCTTTGCAACAGATTTGATCCACATGTTCAATCTCAGATCAGGAGTAAAGGTCAAACCTAGAAGCTTGTCAAAACATCCCCAAAATGAGAGCCATTAATTTAAATTGATGCCAGACGGGGATCAGAGCATTGATGATGAAAAGATAGAAGCTTTATTTTAGATGCATTAAAATCAAACAGCCACTTTTTTCCCTATTGCACCACATTCTCAAGATCAGAGGAGAGAATCAGAGAGAACTTGGTCGTTTACGGCCTTTGAAGTGTTGGCATAGATGGTAGTGTCGTCAGCATAAATGTCTACTAATGATCTTAGGATGTGATTTGGGAGATCACTGATGTAGATCAGGAAGAGAGATAGGCCTAGGATGGACCCCTTAAGGGACTCCAGCATTAATACTGTGAGCTTCTGATTTCTGCCCATTAACCACTACTCTTATGAACCTATCAGAGAGAAATGATTTAATAATTGAGAAGACATTTCCAGCTATACCAAAGTTGAAGATCTGGTGAAGTAGACATTTATGCCATATCCTATCAAAGGCCTTGGATATGTCCAGAGCAATTGCCCTAGAAAAGAAGGCTCCATCAAGAGATTTGCTAATCCTATAAGATATAACTGTTAGCACATCTGCTGTAGATATAGCAGAATGGAAACCATATTGCATGTCACTGAGGAGATTATTTTTGCTGAGGTGGTTGACTACTTCTCTATTTAACACAGATTCCAGCAACTTACTCATGGCGCTCAGAAGATTGATTGGTCTGTATTGAGGGGAAAATGACCAATCACCTGAATTCTTAAATATTGAGCATACTGACGAGGTTTTCCAGGGTGTTGGGAAGCAATTCTCCTTAAGACAATGCTTAAACAGCTTTGTAAGTATGGGAGCTAGTTCTGGTTGAAGCTTTTTGAGCAGTATAATAGGAATGCTGTCAGGGCCAGGTACCAGAGAAAAAGATAAAAAAGGTAGTGAGAGGGGGAAGAAGAAGTAATCTGAGGGTGAGGAAAGAAAGTTGTTGCATATGTTTTTTATAACTCTTATTATCCATGCTTCTGGACAAAACCGAGCCACCCTTTAATGAGATTACTCAACTTATATGTCAAAAATGATGAAAAGCAAATGCTTTACCTGTGTTCACACTATCTAGATAAAATACCTAATAATGCATATAAAATCACAGAATTACAGGGGGAAAACAGATTGGAACTCAGTCAGGCAACTACCATGAAAATTAAGAGAGTAGAGAAAAACTAGCAAATTCGAGAGGTTGAATCTAGATGCATTTAAATATAACAGCAATCTTGGGACTTTTCTTCTCTGTAACCAGAAAGAACACTTGTTTTTTGAAAAAAAAAACAGTGTTTTTCCTGAAATATAAAAATAATTTGCACTGTTCTGGATTCAGTAAAAGAAAGATTTAATGAAAAATAGACAAGTTTCTAAAAAAAAAAAAAAAAAAAAAAAAAGAAAAATCATATATATTGTCTTTGGTTATTTGTTTTTATTCATCTCCTCTTTCTCTGTTCTGATTTTTCTGTATCGCAAACAGACTTATGAAATACTTGTATACTTATTTACCAGCAATGCTTCAAGCAAATGACGACACTCTTAAATACTTCCACCTCAACAAACAAAAGTTAGCAAGTAAAATATATGCTTTTTTTTAGCCTATAAATGAAACCATTTCAAGTGGTGAGGGAAATAAGAAAGCAAATAAGTGAGACAGCTACCTTAGACTTAACCGGTTATGTGAAAGAGTTTGGGAAAAAAATTCTCCACTGTATAATTAAAAGTAAATGATGGGTGGTTTCCTAGTTTTTTTTATAATCAGAAATGATAATTGATATATGAAGAATTAAATTACTTACATAATTATATGATTGTATATAAATATTTTAATAATATATCTAGGTAAATTATGTGTATGAACACTAGCAAAACAAAACTGCCCCCCCCCCAACGTAGTTTAAAGATTAAATGTCTATTTTCAATAACATTCTGCTGGAGAAATCAATTAAAATGAAATGAGGCTGTGGCATGGGTGCATCATGGACAATACATTCATTTGAAGTTGAACTACTGGTTATTCAACTTCAAATGAATGATTGATTTCATCAACGTTCTCTGCAATTCTTGGTAAAAGGGAGAAAACGGGTTATCGTTATAAGTGGCACTATTAGCACCGTTTTAATTATGATGGAGGCATTCACTAATTTGCATATGAATAGTGGTGCTTTGTTGTTGGCCAATCATAATCAATTTGTGGTGAAAGCGGCATAGATACGATTAACATAAGCCGATGGCAGTTTGTCCAACCCGTTCTTGTAGAATGGCGGGCTGAAGACGATTATGAGAAAGAGAAGATTGAAGAGTTCAGCGTCTGTGGTTTTGAAAACATCTTTATCTGAATGTGCAGAGAAAAGTACTGATTTTTATTTTTGTTTTGTTATATTTTCTTACACGTTTTTTGTTTGGCTTTATTTTCTTACATGGTTTTTGTTTTGATTTATTTTCTTACACGTCACTGGAAGAATGGTGGGATCATTCTACCAATCCAGAAAGCATCTCAAAATCCTCTAGTTGTACAAGAGTTAAATACATCCTAAGATGGATCATTGTTGCTACATCTGAGGAGGAGCTGCTAAAAGTACCCTTTCCTGCCTTGACAACATACAAAACTGTCTTTGAAATCCAGTGGGCAAGGACCTTTTTGCTTCCCTTCTTTCTCTTTCTCACAGAAGAGACCATCGCGAGTCTATCTCTGCTCTGTCATTACTGTCATTGTAAGTGCTCGACTGAGCTCCAATCTATAGTCTTTCCCCCTATAAGACATTCACAACAAATACTCATTTATCTACGACAGTCAACAATTTCCCTTACTCTCTATATGTGCCTAGGACTAGACAAAAATTCCATGTACAGAGTTCTATCCTAGAATTATCCATCTGTGGAACACAATATTATGGGAATGCTTCTCAGTTGACTATAACAGGGTTGTTTTTAAGTCTAATGTAAATAAGTTCTCTTATATAATTAAAGTATACCCAAATTCCATTACTGATCATCACAGTGTTGTCAGTGTTGCTGTCTACCCAACACTTATTAACCATTGTCCTAAAGTGTTCCCCCGGCCTTGATAAGTGGTGACCTCAAATGGGGGGGGGGGTAAGGAAAAGCAAGATTCCAATCATAAAAGTAAAAACCATCAAAACATGATAACAGCTATTATGTATCTGCATCTTTATTTAGATATCCGATGCTGTTGTTAGTAATTCCTGCTGCCAGTCATATTTTTTGGTGATGTTTCAAATGTCACTAAACTAAAGAAAAATACACAGAATCTCATAACAGACTAGAGAAAGAAAGAGTTATGGTGTTGCATTATATTAGGTAGTTAGTTTCGCATTTGGAGAATGTTATTTTTTCTAAATTACCATAAAAAAGCATTTTTTCATATTTCGTTTTAAATAAAACACTGAGTATGGCACCTTGATATTTATGAACATAATAAACGTTCAAAGAAAAAATTTTTTTGTCGTTGCTCAATTTAAAGTAGCAATTAACGACCACTGTGATGAAACAATTTTAATGCTTGGATGCAAATAAATTTTATTACGATATAAAAATATTGCATTTCTTGCATATTCCAATAATCACAAATTGTTGCATTTTCTCTTTTCTCGGGTGAAATTGCTATTCTAGTAAGTATACAGTAAATTAAACAGAAATTCAAAAAAATGTGTTACAAGTCTAAATATATTTATTCCTCGTATATTCTATATAGATATCAAATAAAAATATGAGGGTCATTTAAAAAGTAAAGCCTCCTATTCCTTTTTTAACTCCAAAAATTAAAGAACTGCAAAGACGGGAATTGTACCATTGAAACTAGCAACCTTTTGTGCTCCATAATTTATTTCTCGACATAGTCACCACCATTCTCAATACACTTTTGCCAGAAATTCAATGATGTATCTCTGATTCCAATACACGTCCATGACAGGAGTTGCTTTCTTAGAGTCTCACACTGTCAGTATCTGTAATAGAGAAATTAAACTTTCAAGTCATGATGCATAAGATCAATCATCATAACAATGCAATTTGCAATCCCCATTGTTGTGTTCCAATGTATGCCGCATTCAAGTAATCTATTCTTAAAACTGTTTGTGTTTTACATATTTGAATAAATACGAGTGACATTCCAAAACTAATGCATCCCATTTTTTTTAATCAGAGGATTAAGTGGAAGACGTTTATCACAACATATCAAAGCCTTTGTTTTGAGAGAGAGAGAGAGAGAGAGAGAGAGAGAGAGAGAGAGAGAGAGAGAAAGTCAGGAAGAATTTAAATAAGTCCATCCGAAAAATGGCGAAGGAACGCAAAGCAAGTTCCAGAATTATGATAAGAATTATTCACAAGGAGATAAGGTTGAAGGGACTAGAGTTTCATGTGTGCACTATAAATAAAAGTGCCTATACGAAAAAGTCTGGAAAATTATTTAAGGCACCTTGTACATCCTTCGCATCTTTCTGACAAAGAAGAACTACCTCATTGGCAAGTAAGCCTTACTTTTGTCAGAAACAGGTCGTTTTGTTTGATCCTATGAGGTGCATCGTCCCAGGCATTACCTCCTTCTTCAGACCAATGAAGATAACAAGACTCGACAGAACTTTAATTAAACTTTCTTCTTGACTGACACTTATTATTGCTTCATGTTACAAGCATTAAATTACAAAGGTCGTTCGAAAAGTAAAACCTCCTAGTTTTTCTTTTTTTTATTTTACGCAAGAAGTTGAAGAGCTATGAAGACACGAAACTTTTTTTGTGCTCCAGAATTTATTTTTCTATACAACCACCGCTATTTTCAGTGCATCTTTGCCAAGAATTCAACGATGCATCTCTGTTTCTGATGCATGTCAATGACAGGGATTGCTTTCTAGAGTCTTATACCATCAATATCTGCAACAGAGAAATAGAAACTTTCAGGTCATGAAGGCACAAGTTAAGGCAATCATAGTTTTCCAAAGCTCTATAACGACAACCGACAAAGGTGTCTTTTCATGATTTTCTGAGTTACTCAGTTCTTTATAGTTGACTTCTGAAAGATTATTTAACCTTTGCGTAGATGGAATGGGTTGAATTTGAAGGTTTTCTTTGTACACTGACTGCCCAATCAAGGCTTTAGTTGAATCTTTTCCTTTTTCATTCAATTTTGGTACCTACGGAGCTGAG
The DNA here is from genome assembly GCF_053919585.1 of Euprymna scolopes. Taxonomy (NCBI): domain Eukaryota; kingdom Metazoa; phylum Mollusca; class Cephalopoda; order Sepiida; family Sepiolidae; genus Euprymna; species Euprymna scolopes. The sequence continues at coordinate 17,378,638 of NC_136504.1, read as the reverse complement.
ATTGTCTCAAACTCTACACTGGGCAACAACAGACAACGTCTTATATACCTACTCTCTACGCAGTCTAATCTAAAGGGTTGGCGTCACTCAGCTTGAATGCAGGCATTCTTACATACTTCCTCTATTACATTCCATTTGTGTTATGGAGTTGATTCAAGAGGTAGCACACTCTACATGGCCAAACTAACTGAGATGCTGAGTGCGTAATCCCACCAATAATAAAGTATGGTTGAAGTGATCCTTTCTTCTTATTTACAGCTGTATAAGCACCTGATCATCACAGTGATTACGCCGCACTAACAACCACTACACGATTGTCATTTCCATAAGTATTTAAAACAACTAAATCCCTATTCAAAAGAAAGAGTTCAAAATCATTTTTGTTGATAGGTTAACAAAATTAGTGGATCTTGGGTTTACTTTTGGCAGTCGTGTAACTATCATTTCCCTTATTTTGTCCTTTAATGTTCACATTCCAAGTGCAATGCTTCTGACAAAGACGGAAGAACTGCTGTTTTCTGGGTCAGAATCTATCCCATCTAACAATTATAGTTTTTGACATTAAAGTAGTATTTGTTTTAGCTCCTTACATCAAGTAGGTTCATGTTTGTCTGGAGCGATTTCCACCCATAATAAAAAATAAAAATGATGGTTTTGTGGTATTTAAAAAGTTAGAGAACTGAATGACCAAAAAAAGGAAGAAGAAAGTGATATAAATCTATAAAACACTAGAAGATGTGCCCGGTGTTGCCCGGTATTAAATGTAAGGTCAAATTACTTTGTAAAATGAAGTAAAATACAGAAAGAAATTGAGACATGTGCATGCGAGTTTTATGGTTTTTTTTCTAAACAGTTCACTACTTGTAAATAAAAAATATTACTCGAGCTAAGATTGAAACCAAAACCTAAAGACAGTGAGTCAAGTACGATAACCATTAAGCCAGCTTGACACTATCTTTAAAAATGTTTTCAAACCTACTTATTCTTAACATAATGTGAACGATTCGCGCATGCACAGTCGTGAAACACTTAACAAACAGATAAAAATTTGATGGCCCCCTAAGTACAGATTTTTCAATTTTTACCCCTTAGCAGCCCTTTTTTACGGATGAAAACCAATCAAAAAGTCTTCCACATGTCTGTATACACTATATACCAAATGTCCAGTCTGTAAATAAAAAATTCGAGTATATAGATTGAGAATTGTCCTCTCTCTATCACTCGCACACACACATTCATAGATACATAGATACTGTATAGAAAATAAGTGCTTTATAAAACCCTTTGTCATGAACAACACGTTCAATGTTCAAGTCGAACTATCCACATGATTAGATATTAATGTGTGTATTAGAAGAAAGTTCTCAGATTTAGTAAATCAATAATATTCACACCCTTCTCAGCAACAGACATGGTTTTCATGATTTTGATTAATAGACAATTGTACAACTAGTCAGTTTTTTTGTTTTTTTTTGCTGTTGTTGAGGCTATCATCATCATCATCATCATCATCATCATCATCATAGTTATTATTGAAAATGTTCCTATTTACTTGCCTCCCCACGAGGGCAGAGATTTTAATGTGGGGAAATCCAGCTCCCCAAAAAGGGGCACTCCGGATAGGAACAAAAATAAATATTGTCTCAGTTATGAAGGATTTCTCCACTGACCAAAGACAGAAAAGGTGCAGTGTAGCATCAGAACAGATACTACACTGTGATCTCGGCCGGAATTGTTAAACTTGCCGACCCGAAGCCTACAAGCATTTATTTATAAAAATCAGACTTGCTTATGGAAAACTAATAACAAATAAACATTTATCCAGCTCTCCAAAAAATTAACCCAGTCTAATACTTAACCACCAGTGACAATGTCATATACATATACACTCAAAGTATTCTCTTAATCTTTTTAACTCATTCTTTTTCATATTTTTTTTTTTATCTCCATTCCGTCCACTAATTTTTTGTCAATGTTTTTATATCTGGCACATTTATGGATAACCATTTTAGCATTACTTATCAAAATCTATATTTTATAGTTTACACTTATTCTCCCATTGTCATTGCTGTTAGTTTTATTGGATCAGTAGTCTGGGGAAGTGGAGACTACTCCAGCTAGAAAAATCCTTAAAATGCATAACATTACATTATCTATATAAATAAAACAGTAGATGTATGTATGTATGTGTGAAAATATTTAACTGATAAACTCTTAAACTACTGATCATATAACACTGAAATTAACAAGAAATAGTAATCATAGACCAAGAATGGTTTATAACGAGTAAAATCTTTGTTTAGATGGATGAATAACACGTACAGAAATATGTCGGCAAGTTGAAATGCAAAATTATCATTTCAACTTGCTGACAAATTACTATTACTTTTACGCATGCACAAATTCATTCATGGCTTGAAGTAACTCAAATGCGGCTGGAGTGCTAAATGTTTTGCTTTCAATTCTAGCTGATGGCACCCGAGTCATTTTTTTTTGAAAGAAAAAACATTTTTTCCGACTCAATAGCCACCAAATTAGCCCTAAATTATTATTTACACACACACACACACACACATATTTTATTCATTATATGCTCTGTAATTACATTCTTAAAGAAAGATTTGTATATATAAAAAGGGAAATATAAGTGAATAAAGAATATTTCCACACATATATATATATATATATATATATATATATATATATATATATAATTATTTCCACAGCAAAACAACGTCGCAGCTCACAAGACTTTTCGTTGGCTGTTATGGCTCTTGTGAGCTGCGACGTTGTTTGACTGTGGAAATAATTATATCATCTCTCAGATGCTGAAACTTATAATATATTACAAACATCGACATGAGATCACACTAAATCAAAATATGTAAGGTTTGTAAGTGTATCTTTGGTAGTTTCTGAGTTTTAACCAGATAGACAGAAAAGACATCTTATATAATAGACTTTCTATTGTACAATAAGCTAATCTTATGTATAGGTATATGTCCTTATTTCTACCCATGACCCATTTTTGTAAAGTATTGATTAAGTATGTCTGGAACATTTTAGATTTCTTCTAAGCATATTTTAACCCTTGTGTAAGCCAGCACTATTGAATATTTAAACGCTAATCTTTTTATATCTTTGGAATAAGTAGTGAAAAAAAAGAAGAAAAGAATCAAACCCTTGTCTGCTTAGGATTATGAACTCCTGAGGTATCCAATACACTGATCCTACATTATTTCTGAGTCCCTCCTCCTCCTGATTGAGGAGACAGTTTGCTGAGAACCATTCAAAAGAGATGTCTTCAGCAACATTCCAAACAACTCCTTATTTCAAATCTCACAAAAATTATGGAAACACTTAAAGATAAAAATCGTATTGTTCATCTGACCCAAACTTAAATTCTGTCAAATACAAATAATTCAAATTAAATAGTTAAAAAATATAAGTTTGTAAACAAATATCAAGAAAATTCCAGATCAAATGAATAGTAAAAATACAAAATTTTTTATTGTATAATGCAAATATCTATATATCGATAGTGTAGTACCTTTAACGCACATACATGCATCACAATTTCCCGATAATAAATTATTTGATCAAGAGATCCTATTTATTAAAAAACAGGATAGAAGGTGATAACATACTATGGACACTGAATTAGTATATAGATACGCTAATTTAATGTTCGTAATATCTTATCACCTTTTATCCCCTTTTTCATAAACAGGATCTCCCGATCACTGAAGATGCAATATGAAAGGAAAAAATTAAAATTAAAAAATTATATCGCTTTTAGGCCGTACATGAAACTAAAATATGCTTTCTTGGTTTTCTAGCAAGGATCCAAGGTTAGTATCTGTTGTCTAAAGATGGTATAATGATATCGTGGAGTTTCCGTTTGCACCAGGCGTCCATACTATGGAAATAACGTCACAGAGTCCTATAAGGATATTGGAGATAAACCGTAATAACCAAATATATTACAACACTACATTAACCAGATTACTTAGATAAATACTTTTACAGTTTTAACAAAAATGCTACAATAATATTGCGGGTCTCCATTCATTCTGAACATCCAGCAGCAATATATTACATAGGAAATACGCCGCTGTGGAATTTTTACAGGACTAGCTAGTATATATATATATATATATATATATATATATATATATATAGAGAGAGAGAGAGAGAGAGAGAGAGGTTATATTTTCTCATAGAAATATCTTAGACAAAATAATCAAGTTAGTGATCACAATCTCCTTTTGTCTGCATTAACATGCATAGAAAATATGAAACAAAAAAAAAAAATAAAAATGGATACAATTTTGTTATGCAGAAGTTAAACTATGCTTGCAATGAATCTCAAATTTTCCAGACATGTTAAATCAATACTTTAGAAAAGCGGGTCCTGGGTAAGAAATAAGGACATGCACCTGTGTGTAATATTATCAGCTTGCTGTACAGCAAGTGTATCGAGTAGAAAAGAATAGAATATAGTGCTATTATTTTGAAATGCTAAAGCAAGCCAGACCATCAACTAGAGGCAATCTGTAGCATTTCCAAATTTACAAAACTAATATTAATAACATTAAGGCAGTCAAGATTACTCTCATTGGAATCTGTAAAATATTATGTAAACTTATCAATGTATATTGTATAATAACTGATATTCGTTTTCGTTTTTGAGGGAGAACCGAAGACCAGTCTGAGCACACTTAAATCATTATAGAAAAGATAAAGAAAAATAAAAGAATGCATTTATTTTAATGAAGTTGGATTCAATAATCATATTTTTCTCAATGAAAGTAAAATACATTTGGATGATTAAAAATGTTATTACAACAATTCAAATAAAACTATAAGTCATCATATAGAATATAGTCATCAATATTGTAACAATTTAAATAAAACCATAAGTCATCATATAGAATATGGTCATCAATATTGTAACAATTTAAATAAAACTATAAATCATCATATAGAATATGGTCATCAATGTTGAAACAATTTAAATAAAACTATAAGTCATCATAGAGAATATGGTCATCAATATTGTAACAATTTAAATAAAACCATAAGTCATCATATAGAATATGGTCATCAATATTGTAACAATTTAAATAAAACCATAAGTCATCATATAGAATATGGTCATCAATATTGTAACAATTTAAATAAAACTATAAGTCATCATAGAGAATATGGTCATCAATATTGTAACAATTTAAATAAAACCATAAGTCATCATATAGAATATGGTCATCAATATTGTAACAATTTAAATAAAACTATAAGTCATCATATAGAATATGGTCATCAATATTGTAACAATTTAAATAAAACTATAAGTCATCATATAGAATATTATCATCAATATTGTAACAATTTAAATAATACCATAAGTCATCATAGAGAATATGGTCATCAATATTGCAACAATTTAAATAAAACTAAGTCATCATATAGGATATTATCATCAATATTGTGACAATTTTAATAAAACTATAAGTCATCATATAGAATATTATCATCAATATTGTAACAATTTAAATAATACCATAAGTCATCATATAGAATATGGTCATCAATATTGCAACAATTTAAATAAAACTATAAGTCATCATATAAGATATTGTCAATGAACCTGAGAAGTAAGAAAGGAGAATTGGAATATATAAAAATTAGGAGACAAAGAAAAATAAGTAAACAAATAAAAAGTTTCGCTTATAAAAAAATCTTAATCTTTAGGCTTAACTATTTTATTAGAAAGTAAAATGATAGAGGCGGGGTTGGGGAAGTAATTAAACCCTGTTTTTAAAATAATTAAGACTAGCGGAGGTTTGCCCAGCCGTAAAATATGCTTAAATATGATATTTTAATTTGTCCAAATTTCGTATATATTATTATAGAGTCATGATTTCAAAAGTTTAAAAAAAAGTCTCTGGGTGCCATCAGCTATACCCGAAAGCAAAACTGGTGACGTTACCACTATACCAACATGACAGGCATATAAACTAAGTAATTGTACAAAATGTATAACGATTTTTTTTCAATATTGACCCATTTTTGACCCCCTTAAAAACTATTTTAACCGGGTAAAGACCCATAAAAGAATGGTCCATAAAAAAACAATCATTTGAGGCCCCTAGCGTTGCTCTGCGACTTTTAGTTTCGGAGGAGATAGAGTTTGAAAATATGGAGACAGACAGACATAGTGAGTTTTATAAATTAGATTTCGAAATATGGGACACAATTTATTTATACTTATCCCTGCATTTGTTGGCAAAATATTTTTTAAGAAAAAAATCTAAAACAGATTTTTTGTTTTTTTATCATACAAATGTAACCCTACAAGTTTTCCTTCTGATATGCATTAAATAGAAATTAAACGCTAAAAACTATTTCAACTTTTGCTGATTCTTGTCAGTCGCTATCATGGTTTCATAGATTCTCTGCATTCTTTCCAAAGATTAGAGCTAGCATTTCCAACTGAAGGTCATGGACCTTCGATCAGGGAGCCATGAGCAGATGCTAGAAAAATGTTGTTCAAAATACAGAAAATTGCAATTTTTAAAATAAGGTGACAAGACTTCAGCCATGAAAACAAAATGAACCAATCTTTTGCAAAGCCATGATGTGACAGTCAGTGATATTCAAGACAAACTTGCTTGACTGTTTGAAATGCGCGGCTCAAAGCCGGATCCGCAGCTTCATTTCCTTTCTTGGACGGGCATTTGCAAATGCATCAAAAGTTGCATCATTGGACATCTTGGAATTCTTTTGCTGAGTTCAAATCTTATTTTGACAAAGCGCCACTCGATTTTCCATGACAGACTCTTTCAACACTGAAATTGGACTTACTGAAAATGAAGCAGAAGAGCTGGCAGAGTTCAACGTTTCAAAAACTATGAAGCTGACCGTAAAAAAAAAAAAAAAAAAAAAATGGGGGGCATTTTTATGCTATTCATCGATATCGGTTATTTAATGCAGAAAAAATAAAATAATAAAATATAATAATATAAGTGTATATTGTATAAAAAGATTTGTAATAATTTTTCTAATGGGTGAATATAAATTGTATAAATGTTTAACCAGTATCATTTGTATTAAAATTAGAACAAATATAGCTAAAACATCTTTTGGTGATTAAAAATATATGTCAATATGAGTTCATGCAAAAATTGATGGGATTAAAACAAATCTGATTATGTTTTTAATTCGCTAAAAGTTTGAATGCTTAAAAGATTAATCTTTGTAGAATTAAAACGAAATTCCCTCAATCTCTAACATGCTTATTGATTAAATAAAAAAATATATTGGCACGTCATAGTATGAAAAATTATATATTATATATATATATATATATATATTAGTGATGGGAAGATTCCAATAACCCCCACCCTGATTCCGATACAATTACTGCTCTCTATTCTTTATAAATCTCTAAATATTTAACTATAAAATTGTTATTTTCGCCTAATTACCGTAAAAACATGTTAAATGTGCAGATAGTTTCTCAAACATAAAAACACACTTGTAAGGGGAGGTGATTTATAGATTTTAGGTTTACTAGTAATTTTAAATACATAAATATTTATCTCATTATCACTACTAGCAGTGAAAGGTTTGTATAAACAAAAATCAAATATAAAAAAAAGATAATTAAAACAACCATTTTGGGCATCGGAAAATAGGCACAATTTTTTCTTAGTCCGATACCTCAAAAAGTTCTGATTTTTCCAATTCCAATTAATCCTCCCACCACTAATATATATAAGTTATTAAAGCATACATGTCAATAAATAAAATGTTTCAATCAGTCATTTGTTTTCCTAGTTTTGCATATGAATTACAAAATATCTGATATTTCTCCAAAACCTCTGGCCTCGATGGAGAGGGAAACTAAAACTTGCCGCTATGATTTCAAATGATTTGCAATAACAGCAAGGGGAGACTTGATTCCAAATATTTCTCGTATGTTATATCTACCCTCTTTGGTTTTCATACATAAAGTAAATTTAACAATGCATAAAGATTATTTGAGACTGGAGATATTCATAATCGTACCTTATTTCCAAAAGAAGGGAAATATAACATAAGAGAAATATTTGAAATTAAGTCTCGCCTTGCTGTTATTTCAGATCATTTGAAACCATAGCAAGTTTTCGTCTCCCCTTCATCAAGGCCATTGGGGAACTCTCTCTCTCTCTCTCATATATATATATATATATGTGTTAGGACAATTAGTCGGAATCAGAAATCGGAACTTGGGGGGGGGCGGTTATCTGGAATCGGAAAAATTTGTTCCCATTTTCTGATGCCAAAAACGATTCCTTTAATTTTTCTTTATTTGATATTGGTTTAAGAAAAATTTTCCACTGCTGATAGTAATAATCAATATTTATTGATTTAAACTTCAAGTCTAACCAAAATCCATAGATCACCCCCCCACCCTCCCCAAAAATGTGTTTTAACATTTGAGAAAATATATACACATTAAAAATGTGTTTTGACGTTAATAGAGATAAAATTACCATTTTATAGTTAAATATTTAGAGATTTGTAAAGAATCGGTATCAATAATTGTATCAGAAATCGGGAATTTAGTACGGAATCAGGAAAAATATTGGAATTGCCTCATCACTAACACACACACACACACACACACACACACACACACACACACACACACAGAAAGAGAGAAGGAAATTATATATTATATATAGTCCAGCCTCTATTTCGTTTTTATATTTTTAAACAATTTTCAGAAAAAAAAAGAAAGCAAATATTTTACCAAGAAAAAAAGATACACGAAAAGAAAAAAACAAACAAATTATTTAAAAATATCTGTTGTGTAGATAATTTAACTTATCATCTATCATTGGTTTTATTAGTATATTGCTACACGTTGGCTTCTCAAAATAAAAGGGGTGAACATCTACAAATACAGTCAATTGGGTTTATTTGTAAAAGCTAAACAATGAACATCTTTACCAGAACAACCAACATTATGAGCAAAAGTGTGAATGGACGTTTTTTTATGAATGTGAATGTTCACACATCGTTTATAGTAGAAGAGGAAACGCGAGTAAAGGAAACTTTCAAAGATTTATGAATTAATGAATGAAAGAAATGATGAACAATTCTGACCATTTGAAAATAGTTCATTTGCTCCTTTAGTGTGTGAGTGTGTGTGTGGGGGGGGGGAGAAAGGACACATTGAAAATTCATGTTTATCGCCTGTTTAAGCGCATAAATGAACCATAATACTTGATTTATGCTGAGAAATTTATTTCAAACCAGAAATGAGTTTTTAACCAATAGTTTAAAGGTTACAAAATCACTTTAGAAATGTGAAAACTAAGTTAACAAATACCGGATATTTTTATTTTTTATTTATTAATAATGAAATAGTGGTTGCCATAGAGTTTATTTATAGGGAGATCGAAATTTAAAAATTTAAACTTTAAAAAATTGCGTTTAAAGCCTTGAAATTGTGCATTGGAAAGTCATATTTTAAAGATAAATCAAATATTTGTGTTTCTAGGCATTAATTTTTTAACAAGCTCTTATATCAACGAAGTGTCCATTGAATAAGGGGTTCTCCTGTAGGCAACCTCTCCCTAAACTACTTTTGCTTTTTCTCGTTCACATATCAGTGGACTATTTTTCTACCAAAACGTTCATTTATAATTTTTTTTTTTTTTTAACATATTTCAAACTGATATAAATTATTGCAGAATAAAAAAATAATTTAAATTAAAAAATTATTTTTCCTAATTCAAATTAATCAAGTAAATTTCCAGTAAACAAATTTAAAAAAATGTCATTTTTACTTGATTTGAAATAAAACAATTTTAGTTTTAATTTCATTATTTTTACTGTGCAATAATTTATATGGGTACTTATGCACTTATGTTACCGTGCTGAAATAACGTTATTTTGAAAGCCATTCTTAACATGGGGACAGGAAGTATATTTTGTAATTATTCTGTACTTCCACCTAAGAATTTAATAAAATAAAAATATAGATCGTGAAACATGAATTTAACTTGAAAAGACTTTTTAACAGATAGCACGAAGCACCTTTATACCAGTTAATTACTAAATTTAAAAAGTTTTTTTTTCATAGTATTTTCAAATTAGATTCAGTTTTTAAGATATTTTTGTTTATTAAATTGTTAGGTAATTTGCTTTTTAAATTTAGTAATCAAGTAAAAAAAAATTTTTTTTTACTTGATGAAATAATTTGAAATAAAAAGAATGATTTTTGTTTTAATTTAATTATTTTTATGATGCAATAATTTATTATGAGTATGGAATAGATAAACAATGTTTTTTTAAAGAAAAAAAGTACACTTATATCGCTGCTACGAATTCGGAATAGAGGCACGTGAGCAAGAAAAAGCGAAAGTAGTTCAGGAGACGTTTCCTACATGAGAACCGAATAAGGTAACACGAGAATGCAGCATGAGCATCAGTTAAGAAAATGAGATTCTTGAAAGTATTGTATAATGAATAGTCATTCAGACAAAAATGGGTGAGTGTAAATACCCGACCATCATCATTGTGTGTGTGTGTGTATATATATATATATATATATATATATATATATATATATATATATATATATATATATATATATATATATATATATATATATAAAAGATTTCACAAGACATGAGCAGCCGAAAGTGAAGTCTTAATACAACAGAGCCATGAATGGAATGCAAAAAAAAAAAAAAAAAAAAAAAGTGAATGAATGAATTACCAGAATGAGGCAATGCATGACTCGATATATTAAAGGAATAAAATAAAAATGAAATAAAAAATACAAGTCTTGGAAAAAAAAAAATCAATAAGTGGAAAGTCATTCGCTAAGGTACTATGTATAGAAGAGAGCGTGTCTTGGTGGAAGATATTCAGTTCAGCAAAATATACCCGGGTGCGTCGCTGGACTGTGGAGTGAATAATAACGGCACTATCACACGAATAGTGGCAGGGTCAACAAAGAAAAGCAAAAGATGAGAGAAGTGAAGGAAAATTATATGGAAACATTAAAACTACTAAATTTGTTTGTCGTCTACATTTAAAGATAGGAATAGTTTGGAGAAGCAGTAGATGATAATAAACACTAACCTCTATATAAGGAAACTGAAATAGAAATAAAACAACTAAAAGGAATTGAAACTGCAGGACATCTCATTTTATATAATATATATATATATATATATATATATATATATATATATATATATATATATATATATATATGTGTGTGTGTGTGTGCGTAATTATTATATACAGAAATTATCAAATACCACAGAGATATTTTGCTTTATTATTCTTTTGTTTTTTTTATTTTGTTCGATTTTCCACATAAAATCGAATAGTAATGAAAGTTTCATAGTTATCACGAGCGCTTTCGATTCGTCTGCAAATCATCCTCACGTGGAAGTGAATATGAGCAAAAATGGAAAATAGAAAAGTGAAAAAGTAAAATGCACAATAAATTGTATCGAGTGATGGGAGGTTAAAAGTATGTAAAAAGTCGATTAGAAATCTGAGTATTAAAATCAACGTGCCTATGGGCCAATATTGGCAAAGCCTGTCGTTTATATGCTATGCCAGACATTTCAAGACGTTGTTGCTCTTCTTGAATGCGATGGTCTTAATAATAGGATGATGGATTCTAATATAGGATGCTCGAGAATTTTTTAAAATTGTTTCAATGTTGTACAATTTTTGTATTATCAACAATGATTTGTCTTAGATTGGAAGAAGGACAGTTATGTTCTTTTATTAAATGCTGGTATATGACGTTAGTGTTGTTTAAATGCACAGTGAGTCGGTGGGACTATGTATATAATAAAATAAATAATAAATGATTAATAAAAAATTAATAAAATAAATAAATATTTAAAAAAAAATGGGATCAGTCTCGGCTGACACTACACAAAATAACTGAAGAGTCAAGGAGGATGGAAAGACGGAGGAAAAAGAGCACTAATTAGACATCCACTGAAAGAATCCAAAGAGGGCTGGAACCTTGGCGAGGCTTATTGCTATCCAAATTCCAGTGAAAACCAATGGTCACTGCCAGCAAAGAAATCAATAGAAAGTAGGCATTCATAAAGAGGTGGAGCATACTGGAAATTTGGGGAAACTTGCTGTTACTCAGACTCCAGGGAACACCACTAGTTACTATCAGGAAGTAATCTGATGATGACCTGTGTAAGAACTACTAGTGAGTAAATAATAATAAACAATGATTCTATTTAAAAATCAAATATTGAAATAAAAATTTATAGCAATAAATAGCATTTAGTCAGTGAGAAAGCACGAATATCAGTGTAAATGAATTATATTGATTTTACATAAGTGTATAAACATTTTATAGTATGAATGTTTTAGTCTACACAATCAAAATGATTTCTATTTGTGTTTATTCGTGAGAGGAGTAGTTAAAAATGTCTATTAAGATGAAATTTAAAATTTGGCACATATTTAAAGATGAGGAATTTATAAGTGATCTGTTTTTCGCAATGTTAGATAAAAACACATCAAGTTAACATAATTTTTTTTTTTGTCCAAGACAAATATAGAAAGGAATAATTATAAGTGTTAATGTATGCATCCGAAGTCGGTGTAGTTATCAAAACACACACACACACAAAGAGATGCAAGGATAGTGTTTGGCTATGTGCCCATAGAAATTATAAAGATAAAAACATTAAACGCAGACACCACTATATTACTCTCTGGGCTAGACAGGTTCGATCAAATATAACACAAGTTAAAGAGTGCAGAAGAAGAGATAAACACCATAAAATCAGATCAACACTAAATAGCAAATATATTTTTAAACTTTTACACGCTTAATATAAAGCAGGACTTTTTTTTGTTTAAATACAAAACAATCAGTAGGATTTTAAATCACACACTTTTATATGATAAAATTGTATAATAAATAATTTTTATATGATAAAATTGTATAATAAATAATTTTTATATGATAAAATTGTATAATAAATAATTTTTATATGATAAAATTGTATAATAAATAAATGAATATCAAATTGATGCAGCGTCCAAACTAAATAGAAAAATAGTAGATTTTAAATATTTGCTAACTTCAAGTAAAAAATGTTTACATTACTAAAAATCTAGTCTCATTCTAATTCACATTAAAACCCGACCATGAGTCTAATTTTACCCCCTGGGGAGATGAATAAATACGAGATTGAGTATTTGATTTAAAAGAGATAGAAAAGGAATAAATTAAAACATATGACATTCGTCTTCCTCTCGAGAATTTCTGTTATTCAATTGTTTGGAAACATTTTTGCACCCCAAACTTTCCATGAGAAAATGTACCTGTTAAATTTTTAGCAGGTGGTTCAGTTTTTTTTTATGTATGTTTAATGTAAAATGGTCACACTCCCACCTCTGGAATTTTTCATAATTATTAACCCAAATAAATGGGTTTATTAACAAACGTGTCATAGACGCCTGACAAGTCAAGTATCATCATGTAAATGTTCATGTTATTATAAAATTTTTTTAGAAAAGCAGTATTATAATAATAATAATAATAATTATAATTATAATAATAATAATGAAAACATTAAAAAATGTTGGATCTTTATTTTCGACTTTTTGATGAGAACTTGCCCTTTTATTAGGCTCTTCTTTTTTTTGGGGGGGGGGGCTTTAAAAATATTGGTTTGGATTGTTTGTTTTTACGCCACATCTACCTTTTAAAATTATTTAACGCAGCGACAATGCCAAGCCGAAATGATTAGTCAAGCAAAAACTGCCATTTCACCGAGAGATTTTCAAAATAATCTACAAAACAGTTCGATTAATGATAACAATAAATATGAACCAATCAATTGTTAGCAAAAAAAATAAAAAAAAGTTAAACTATAAGAATTCTCAATATTCTCAGACTTAATTGTATATTACAATGAAAAAAAATAAAATAATGATAAAAAAAAACCCAGCAAAAACACACGTGGCTTAAACTAAGTTTCTGAAATGAAACAAACAAGTTGTAATTTCTCAACTCGGCCTCTTCAACTTCATACATTTGAACATCCTGGTAATTTAATTACGACTCAAGTGTAATTTACATTGATTTTTGCTTATATGCATTTTATATATAATATTAACAGAGGACAAAGTCATTAGAGAGACGTTCCAAAAGTAATGCCTCCTATTTTTTTTATTCTGCTCGAATGGATCAGAGGGGATTGCAAATGGCATTGTTATGATAATTGAACTTATGCATTCATGACTCGAAAGTTTCATCTCTCTGTTGCAGATATTGACAGTATGAGACTAAGAAAACAACCTCTATCATGGATGTGTGTCAGAAGCAAAGATGCATCATTGAATTTCTCCATGCAGGAAAAGCTGGACTGACCAACATTCACCAGCACCTGTTGAACGTTTACAAAAACGATATAGTCGATATCAGCACAGCTAGGAGAGGAGTTCGTTGATTTCATACTGAGTGACAAAGCACACTATGGACTTATATGATCGAGACATCAAAAGAGGCTAGCAAAACTGCATTTGACAATGATGGTGACTATGCAGAAAAATAAATTCTAGAGTACAAAAAGGTAGATCGTTTTAATGGCACCATTTCCATCTTTGTAGCTCTTTAACGCTTTAGTTTTTGAATAAAAAAATAGGAGGCTTTCCTTTTGGAACGATCCTCATACGACTCATACAAATAATTAATAGAACTTACAAGATAAATAATGTAAAACGATTTTTTATGAATTTTGACATCTTTAAAACATTCTAGAGGAAGAAACAAAAAGATTTTAAAACAAGAAAATAATTTCCATAATCCAAAGTTTTAATTGCAAGTCATAAAAGGCTTTTCTTACTTTATACTTTTAAATCAATAGACCAAGATAAAGAATATGCCCCAAAACATTAGCGAATTTTAAAGCAACAAATTTTAACAATAAACATAAGTGTTGATGGCGACACAAAACTAAACTTTATTGGAGCGTGTGAGATGATTTAACGTGTCTTCATTAATACAAATGAAGACTTTTACATTTAAAGTTTTAATTCACGTCAAAAATAAGTTTTTAGTCACAAGTTTAAAAGCTTCAAAATTCTCTGTGGATTAATAGCAGCAGCTTCCTTCAGTCTTGACAGACTATGCATATCCTCTGTAAGGGTACCTGCGTGTGGAATTTTCATGGCAAGAGTTGCGCAATCTCAAACCACACCTCTCCTAAGACAGCATTGTTAAATACCAGTGGCAAGTGGAGGTTCAGAACGATTAGAAACAATGCCGAGATAAGCAAAGGGCACTTACAGCACCTAGAATTCCCAAATGGTTGCCCATCTGGTACTAGCCAGGCTTAACATTGCTTAGCTTTAGTAATCTGACAAGAACTGGTGTCTCAACGTGATTATGCCATATATGGATTAGAATATAAACGAAGGTTTCTTTCACCTAACAATAATATATAAAAAATGGCTGACTTTTATGCACTTGTTGTTATACTTTAAAATATGGAAATAGTCTTTAACTCTTTAAAGTATTATGGTTAATGCACCATCCTAAACGAAAGAAAAGCATTCATTTTTGCATGCGCCTCTGTCACATAAAAGAGAAAAAAAAAACATATACTTTCATAAAAACACTAAAAACAGATCTAAATAAAATCTTTTGGGATTCTTTTTTTCATTTGTAAACTTTACTTACCCTTCGATAGGTGACCCTCATGGTGCTTCCTTTTGGAGAACCGAAACTGGACATTTACATCCCTTTGTTAAGATAAAAATAAAATATCTATAAGCCGATATTAAATATCAGGCTTGAACCTTTTTGTTTCCCCCCTTTTACAGAGAAGACCTGCAGCAACAGAGCATTTTTTGCGACATGTGGTAAAGGAGTTCATTAGGCGTTTGCTGATCGAGTTTCACAATTCCTTCACGGGTGTCCTCCAGGACATTGCACTTTTCTATGTGTGTCTACACAGAACTTTACACTTCTTACATGCATATCCCACCGAAAAACTTCAAACCGGAATATCAGCTGGGTAAAATAAGGAGGAAAGATAGAAAACAAAAGGAAATCAACTAATAAATAAATCAGCGATGAACTGGAAGAATAAAGAAGGATGGAAAGATGAAGATAAATACAGATAGGAAGTACTTGAACAGAAATAGAGATCCGAGTATCAGTAGTCTTGGCCGTCGAATATTTTTTGCAGCTAAATTTAATTAATATTTATTCAATATTTCTTATGAAACTATTTTGTTCGCTTGCGTTTTATGTAATGCATAACAATAAAACTATTTTTGTTTTAGGAATTTTAGATGGCGTATAAAAGGAAAATACATTATTTTGTCTTTGTTGTATAGACAATTTATAAATATGATATATATATATATATATATATATATATATATATATATATCTGTATGCATAAATAAGAAACAGCACTAGTCAAATTACTGCACTGTTTTTTTATTTTTTTAAAAGAAACAAAAAAGAACGTTTGTAATAGAAATAATAAAATTCATAAAAAGAAACATTTTTTAAGTTATAAAGAAGTAGTGGAAAACTGCAGACGATCACTGCAAAACAGTTTGGAAGAGCGTGAAATAATAGTTCAGTGTAAGATAGCTCACCAAAAGGTAATCAATATATTAAGAAAAAATGTTACAGATGATCCCAAACAGTAGTTTACGTAGAACACCTCATAAATAATTTTTGCAGGCATAAAACTAGTTAGATTTGAAGATTTAAGAGAAAAGGTATCCATTTATCAGATTTCTCATCTGAAAAGCAAACCGATTTTCAAAATCCACAAGTTTTGCTTACAAAAATTTCATACCGAGAAAGTTACACATTATATTAAAAAAAAACCCAAACAAACAAAAAACCCAACAAGACTAACAATAAATAAGTAATAACATTGAAAGATATCTAAACAAGTAAACAATGAAATATAAACTTGTCTGATGAATATTTTATGATTTTTTTTTCAGGTGTTTTATGTCTTAACATCAAAATTGACCGGTCAAGCCAAACTTATAGTTACAAAGTGCAATGATCTAGTATGACATGTGCTTATCAATAATTTATCATGATTTATTATTATAATAAAGATATAGAATGAATAAATGCCATAAAATGTTCAAGATGTATCATTATTAGAAAGGTTGTTTATAGTAGGAGTTTTGATTCTCAACAACAACAAAAAAAAATGCAAATTTGTAAGAAAGAGTTGTAATATTCTTGTTAACCACAAAGTGAACATAAGATGAACGAATGAATAACTAAATTTCCAATTAATTATAATTAGAAGAGAAGCAGAAAAAGAAAAAAAAAAATACGGATCTGGTTTGAATTCGCTTAAATTTTATAAAAGAAATAGATTTAAAATAATTTTTTTTACTATAATTTTGCACTCTACAAATTTAAATTTGACAAAAAAAAAAAAAACTAAAAAAACAAGCAAATAAAAATACTTTTTTTTTTTTTTTTTTTTTTTTTCCACAAATTATTATTCCATTGCTGTTAAAAATTCCCCTGTCCTGGGATGAAAAAGTAGAGGTCAGTCTTTAGAAAGACACTTCCGTTGTAAATGTGTGTTGTTTGTCGTAGCCATGGTTCACAAGAAGTCTTCCCCCATGTGCCTGTGTATTTACACTGAGCTTGGATCTATCATAGTTTACTCCATCCTCACAGGTAATCGTCAGTGGATCATTTAATTGCATTTTAAGCAGCAATCAATAAACAATAGAAATCTTACGCAACAACCCATTCTTATAAGGAAAGGGTAAGAAGAGTGAACAGGAAATGTTGCATGGAGAGAAAGAGAGTGCCACACACACACACTCACACACAGCTACCAACAGCAGTAACAACAACAACAATAGCAGCCAAGGTTCAACTGATTCTCACTAATACAGGCTCATGCTGCAGTAGCAGTAGTTGAAAGTGCCAAGGCAGCAGCTGAAGTAGCAACAGCAAGAGTAGTGGTGGTAGTAGTAGTAGTAGTAATCACCACAACTGCATAGATCTGAGAAAGCTCTTTGGAAGACTGATTGTTTTTTTTGTTTTTTTAGAACAAGATGAGTTAGATAAATTCAGCATCCAGGATAGTTAAGGCGTGTGATATCGACTGCAAAACAAATTTGGAATTTTAAACACTGATAATTACCATCTTATATCAAGGGAGAGAAAAAGCTTGTAAATATAAATAATGTAACAAGATGATATTATGCACATAGACAAAATAAGAATAATTAATCAAGATACATTCAAAATTCAATGCTTTAGAATATAATAAACATCACAGTAATGTGTGTGTGTGGAAGGTGGGGGAATAGAATGAAAAGTAAATGAAAATTATTAAACAACCTCTTTAATGATACTTACATTTAAATATAGAAATATTAATTAATATCTCTTACTTTCTCATCTTTTGCCACCAAGATCAAATATCATGGATAACTTTCTCTCCAAAGACATTAAAGTTATTTTGTGAGTGTGGTCAAGCAATCAAGTTTTCAAATAAAAATTAATGAATTTATTAAATATTGGTTGAAATATCTGCCTCAATATTTTTTTCTAACTGATGAGGATTTCAAATTGATGTTTCAGTGTCTTTATTTTAATTTTTTATAGTATTTACGACTATTTTGCTAGTCATTCCCAAGAAATTATATGTTAATCATAATTATCAACAACAACAACAATCATCATATTAATAATTAGCCGGGGATCTATATCCTGGAATTGTCTGGCAAAATTGTGCAACTTAAAAACTACTACTACACCCTGAACCCCATATCTTTATATAGTTCTTGGGAAAGTGCCTTCTGGAATTTTAATGGGTATCTGGTGAAAGCACGTACACTTCACAAAAGATTTGTCCAATACAAACGACAGACTTCACTTAAACAAGTGATGACTTTCATATGCTCTAAATACCCTGACAGAGTACAACAAGAATAATGCATTCAAGATTAACTCAGGAAAGACATGAATCTGCAGATTTCATTTCGACAGCCATGGAGCAACCACGAGGTTCAAATTATTTCTAGTGACAATGAATAACAAAATGTCAGTTTTCAGTCTACCTAGATGTCATATTGGACAGACAGTTATCCTTGAAGGAGCATTGTAAGAAGATAAAAGAAGAGGTTGCCACAAGGAACAATTTGATGACTAAACTTGTAAATTCAAACCTGGAGCAGACTCTAAAATCCTGCGCACAACACTATTTCTTTGTTGCAGTTTGAGTTGAATCATGTCATGCCAAATCAATTGAACCAGAACTAAGTAATGTATGGCACAGAATCACTGAGATACTAAGACCAACGCCATTACCTGTATTGTACAGATTAACTGGCATGGTTCCTCAACATCTGAAAGGATGCCCACGTGCAAATCCAAAAATACAATCATGAAATCAACAGACGACATCCCTTATCCAGCCATGAACAACCAAGAGGCAAATTAAAATCAAGAAGTTTCATGAGGCAAGAGTGCCTTGCCCTTGAACGGTTACAGAACGACCGCATTGACAGATGGAATGATTGGAATGACTATTTTAACAAAACAATCCAAAAACTTCAAAAATATCTCCTATATGGAACAGATCTCCCAAAGAAGAACTGAGTGACCCTAAATGAAGCAACCCCCACAGGTGGTAAACAGAAATCCCAAGCAACTGCCCTTGTGGAAACCCCATTCTCGGTGACTGCTGCAACGGACCAACTTTTATTGATCAAGATTTGATGGATTGTAATCTTGATGCTCAACGATGGATCCAGTATTGGCATAAGCTATTATTATTATTATTATTATTATTATTATTATACAAGTAGTAATAATATGTGCATAATAGTATATAATACAAAATAAAATAAAAGCAATCAATATATCTTAATGAAGTAATTTTAAATGTTCATCATTGAACAAAAATCAGAGTAAAAAAATTGTTTTTTCAAGGTTTGACTTATAAACTGTCCCTACCAACAGACTTCACTGCTGAGTTAAGAAACTGACTCAAATGTGAATTTAAGTAAAAAAAAAAAAAAAAGAAGCTAATCTCTTGTTACGATATGAATGACCTAATTCAAGTAATTATCCAAACTGATTCTATATTCATATTTGTTTGTGTTTCACTTGCTTACTCATGCATACTATACCAAGACCATGAGTATTGAGCACATATAAAACATAAAACAAGACCATGAGTATTGAGCACATATAAAACAAGACCATGAGTATTGAGCACATATAAAACACATTTATTCATAAAAACTACTACCCAATCATATCCAATATTGTTATCATTGGTTTCAGAAGAGGAAAAAAAATCTTCTGTACTCATCAAGACAAAAACATTTACATACAACCAAAGTATATTAAACCATTTTGAGGAAACTGTCAAGTATTTATTTCAATAATGTGGAATAGATAAAGTATTATAAAGATAAAGTATGTTGACTTGTAACACAAATGAAAGATATATATATATATATATATATATATATATATATATATATATATATTATGTATTTTTTCAGTTATCAAATGCTTTAACAAATTATTCTTCTGTTCATTCATTTTATTTTTATGAATGAATTTTAATAAAATATGCAATTCTTACAGTCGTCCTTTCACAGAATTCAGAAAACATCAATGTTTGTCTGAGCAGAGTTATTAGTAATAGTTATAACCTAAGATTTATAAGAACTCCATAGAAAGATACAAACATAAACAATAATTGAGATGAGGCTTTACTTATAAATAATTGCCAAAGGTTCTTGATAGACATTTTCTACGAGTGGCAATTATGTTCTTTATATGTATTGCAACTAATAAAAAAAATCCATTTCTGTTTTTCAGTCTACTAAACAATTAAAACCAAACAATACAATTAGCTAATGATAGTTTTTGCATATGGACATTACTATATACATTGTCAAATTCCTAATTATTAAGAAAGCATAGAAAATCTTCATATGCAATTTCTATTTTTTAGCTAAAAAGAATTTCAAGGACAAATAAAAGGATAAAGATTTAATGAATAGCAGTGTATTGACCAACTGATATAATCTTAAAATGTTTGGTTAGAAACTTTTTTCGAAATATTAATTTTGAGGCTGAAGATGACCGGAAGTGATACTTATGCAAACACATATATAGAAATCTTACAATAACGAACATTAATACTTCTTGTATGTAAAAAAGAAAAACACACACACTGTCGGAAATAAATAAAAACAAATTACAGAAAACTGTAATTCACTGTTTTATTTATTAAATCTGTCTGATATTTGTTGCCTCCTTTAAGTATAATGCATTGTTAAATATATAGTCTTTTTCCTTTCCCATTAGGGAGTGAAAAATTTTTTGTGATCTTATCACCATTATCAACTATATATGAAAATATAGTAGAGATGATACCATTATTTTGAAATGTGTTCAAGGGATAAGTTGCATATTGGTCTTAACTCTTATTTGGCTGATAAAGGTGATAGGATAGCTGAAAAATCTCACTCCAAAA
The DNA here is from genome assembly GCF_053919585.1 of Euprymna scolopes. Classification (NCBI taxonomy): domain Eukaryota; kingdom Metazoa; phylum Mollusca; class Cephalopoda; order Sepiida; family Sepiolidae; genus Euprymna; species Euprymna scolopes. Next base: position 17,357,063 of record NC_136504.1, on the reverse strand, counting down.
TGGGGGGGAGGAATACATTTTGCAAAAGACTAACCATGATCCTTAAAAGCTTAACATATCAGACAAATTTAATGAACAAAACGGTAACAGTTATTTGTAATGCATTTGATTTTTTCATTTTCTATAATAATAACAAACAAAAAAGCTTACATGAACATGTATTAAAAACAAACAAATTCAACGCCAAAAAGAATAACAATAACTTTCAAGAAATCACTGAGAATATTTAGTGTCCATCAAATTGTAAGTAGGAAAACAAAAAAACAACCAATTGGAAACAATGACTTTGAAAACACACACACACATATATATATATATATATATATATATATATATATATATATATATATATATACACACACACACTCACATACAAAAAATATCTATAATTCTCTGTCAATGGAAAAATGTTCTCTATGCTCATTTTGGTAATACACAATATGCCTTCAATAAGTTTCCAAATTTTTTTCATATGGGCACCTTTATTGATAGTGCATACATGGAACTTTAGTTCCCTTCGAAGTAATCTCCTTTGGCTGCAATACATTTGTTATATCATTCCAACAGCTTTTAGAAGGCACCACGGAAGTTCTTATGTCAGTATGTTAATGACTCTCGCCATAGCCTCTTTCATCTTCTCAATTGTCTCATGACGACAGCTAAGGTTTTACTTGAGCTTAGAGAATAACCAAAAGTCAAAGGAAACAAGGTCTTGATTATAGGGAGGGTGAGGAACTGTCTTCATGCCTATCTTGGTCAAATAGTCTGTGACAAGGATGGAGTTGTGGGCAAATGCATTTGCACATACCTTCCGCATCTTTAGTTCCTCGTGAATAATTGTGTGTACAGTTCCCACACTGACATCAAACGGTGCACTTATTGTCTCTATTAGACACACGACGGTTCTTATTCATGAAATTCTTTGTTCTGACTTCCTTACTCCTCCCACACCTTTCATTATCCCTCACAAATTCCCTACCTTTCTTGAATCTCTTGTGTCACTTAAAAACTGACCCTCAATTTATTCCAAAAGCAGTCTGAAGCATTCCATGCATTCCCATAGCATTTTTCCAAGTTTAAAACAGAATTTTGTTGCATATCGTTCTTCTAAAGTATCCTCATATCCAGATTGCATTTTTGGAATTCACCAGCTGTGACAATCAGGCTTTAGTAAGGTGTATTCCAATTCCTATTGTAGTTGTTCATTTGACACTGAAATCATAAAAATTGATCAGTCATCTCATAAGATATATAGCAATAACATACTGAACTTTCAAGAGTCTACAACAATTTTAAATGCCTCTACAAAAAAGTCTGCAAACTTATTGAAGGCACCTCATATTTTGGCAATGCTTTTATTCTGAGTGAAATGATGCTAACAGTCTGTCAACTGCTTTGTAAAAGCATAAAAGACATTCAAGAAAAATAGTCTAAAATCTGAAGATTTTAGGAAGTAAATCCGAAAGAAACGTTATTAGATAAGAAAAAAAAGATGGAAAACATGATGGAATGAAATTTTGCAACTGTTATACCAAAAAATATCAGAGTAAAGAATTGTGTTGAGGTAAAAAAGAAAATATCTGGAAAGAGATTTTAACTGAAAACACATTTTTTCTCTTTTTCAGTTCAAATTTGGAAAATATCTTCTATAAGAAAAAAAAAAAAAAAGTTTGAGGCATGCAAACTTCATAAATATTTATTGATGCATGCTCAGAACTTGACAAGTAGAGCTTATAATTTATAAGTAATAGTTGTTATAAAAATATATACATCATTTTGGCATGTCTGCATAATAAGGTAAAGTCGATTTTTCCCATCTGCAAGAAAACATAATAGGATGATAACTGAAACCTTCATATATTAATTTGTTCTGCTATTGATTGCGTGTTTACAGATATTATTCATTCATTCATTCATTTCACCTTCCTTAAATATTTATATTTTCTCTGGTTAACCAGATTCGCACAAATAAACTTTCCAAAGAGAAGACAGCATCCATTTTTACTCACTATTTATTTACTCTTACCACCACCAGCTATACAGGTTCTTTTCTTAATAGAAGAAAATGTTGGTTAAATCATCTAAGTTATTTCATTTTGCACTTAATATTGCTTAAATCATACAATAGCTTTCAAATCTAAATAACGATTGTTCTATTTTGTGAAATTCTAAATGTTTGCTACTTATACGATCTGCACACACTCAGATTTTAATGAATGGAAATGAACCATATAACAATCTTGGACTCCCCCCCCCCTTCTCCTATCCAGAAGATCCTTCAAAGTGTCAAAGCTTGTTTTTTTTTTTATAACTGCTGTTATTAAACAGGAGTTATAAAAAAAATTGTAATTTTTTTTATTGTGCTTGCCTGCACATATATAAATGAACGGCTCTCACCTTGATGAAGCACACTGCTTCGACAAATTTCTGGGACTGACTTTTACCCCTGACCTAAAATTGAAAACATTAATCAGATCCATTGTCAAAATGGAAAAATGGTGGGACTGTTCTATCATTCCAGAAAGTATCTCACTACTGACACAATCCTCTATCTGGACAAAAGTCAAATACGTTCTAAGATGGAGTACTGTTGCCACATCCGAGCAGGAGCTCCTAAGACTATCATTTCCTGCCTTGACAGGGTACAAAGCCGTTTTCCAAATTTAGTGGGTGCTAACCTTTTCACCTCCCTACTTCCTTTCTCACAGAAGAGACGCGAATCTGTCTCTGCTCCTATTACTTTTATGGTAGGTGTTTGACTGAGGTCCAATCTATGATCCCTCCCTGTAAAACATTTACAACAAATACTCGCTTAGCTGCAACAACAACCAACAACTTCTCTCACTATCTGAGCCTAAAACTGAATGAAAATTCCATGAGCAGAGATTCTTTCCCAGAATTTTCCGTCTGTGGAACACAATACTGTGTGTTTGCTTCCTGGCTGACTATAACATGTCGTCTTCAAATATAATGTGACTAAATTCGTATCGAGTTGTCCAGTTAGATAATCTAGCCTTACTAAAGTTCCACCATAACTGATCTTGCTGTCTCACCATGTATCTAACACTTAGCCCTTATCCTAAAGTGATCTCCAGGCCTTGATAAGCAGTGACCTTCTAAGTAAATATATATATATATGTGTGTGTGTGTATATATACTTGACTGTTACGGTCCCTAGAGGTCAGTAAACCTTCTACTCTAATAGTTTCTTCTCTCAGACTGCTACACTGGAATTCCCTATTTCCGGATTTTCTGATTGTACTAATCTATAGAAGTTTAAATGTAATGTGAACAAACATCTTGCTTTTAATTCCCCTAAACACAATTTCAAATAATAACCACTTACATTCCAAATGGCAATATGTCTAATTTAGGGTGAAAATAAGTAAAAAAGATTACATACATATACACACACACACACACTAGCACACCATCCAGCATTGCCTGGTCGTAAAATATGCATATATATTATATTTTAATTAATGCAGAATTTTTATTTATTATAAGCAGAAATATTGTAGGTATTAAACTTAATGCTAAATTCCTTAAAAAAAAAATGAAGTAAAAAAACAAAAAAAAAACGGAAAGAAACTGAGACATGTGCATGAGAGTATTAAGTTTTTTCTAAACAGTTTACTTCTAGTAAGTAAAAAAAAAAGACTAATCGAGCTAAAACCAAAACCTAAAGACAGAGAGTCAATTGTGATAACCATTACACCAGCTTGACACGTTCAATAAAAAGTGTTTTCTAAACCTACTTATTCTTGACATAAAGTTGTCATGTTTTCTGGCTGTGCACGTGCATTCATGATACAGTTGACAAACAGATAAAAATCTGACAACTCCCAAATACCAATTTTTCAAGTTTGACTCCTTAGCAGCCCTTTCTTGCCAGATGAAAACATTAAAAAGTTTTCCACGTGTCTCAATCCTCTATATAACAAATTTCAAATCTGTAGATCAAAAATTCATTGAGTATATAGGTTGAGAAGTGTTTCTACCCACACATATTCTCACATATATATATATATATATATATACATACACTAGCAGTTCAGTCCGGCTTTGCTCGGGTCCTATGTACTGTTCATAACTTTATGTGCATATGTGTATGTATATATATATATATATATATTCAGGGTGTCCAAAAAGTCTGGCTACATTATGTAGCCAGACTTTGTGGAAGCATCCTGTCGATTATGTAGCCAGACTTTGTGGGCACCCTGTATATATATATATATATATATATATATATATATATATATATATTAAAAAGTTCGATTCATGTTCAAGTAATTTACATCTAACGTTTCAAGTCTTTAGACTCAAAATTGGTAGAGGAGTTTGATAGACTTATTGTTTTGGGCTCAAATCAAATTTAAAATTTTGATCCATCTCCAAGTAATGTCCATCTAAAATTTCAAGTGTTTAGACCCAAATATGGCAGAGGAGTTTGGTAGAGTTTTCAAAGGTCAAATCGTTGAACTTTGACCCCTTGATAGCCAAATTTCTGGCTGAAAACCGATTAAAAAGATTTTCTCAAATCTCAATACTCCTTATGTCAAATCTCGAGTCTGTACACTGAAAATTGACAGAGCAATTTGGTAGGGAAATGTACATACACAGACACACAGAGACAATTTAACTTTTATAGATATACTGATACACACACACACGCGAGTTCACTCAGTTCTGAAAATAAAATTCATTGCTCAGAGCTATGTTATTTTGTTATGCAACTTAATTGACAAAATCTGTGTCATGATTTCTATGCCCCAGGCTCAACAGAGTCTGCTCACCGAAGAGTTGCGCAGCAAAAATTTACCAATAAGATTTCAAAAGAACCACTTAATCCAGAAAGGTCAAGCACCTGCCAAGAGGAAAAAAAATATAAACCAGAGAATTGGAAATTTCCTTTCATAATGCAAAGCAATGTCTTCAGCTTACAGCACTGAACACAGATTTCTATTTTTACAGGTGATAAAAAAAGAGACTACTCTTGGATTATAAATACAACACGAAACAATAATTTACTGCGTTTCTTCCATCATTTAGTAATACGATAAAAACAAACAATACATGAGAGACATGTGCATTATTGGCCTAATGGATATCATTGCAACATATGGAATTGATTATTCAGAGTTTAAATCATACTTTACCGAGTGTAATCATTTATGCACTAATTAATTAAACTTAAAAACGAGTTTCTGTTAGTTATTTATAATTTAAATCTAAAATCAGAAGTAAAAAAGGCAAAACCAGTTAAGTTATACGGGATAATCACGTTAACACAACAGACTAAATATTTAGAGAATCAGTTTGGAATATGCAATTCAGGGAGAAATATTTCTGTTCAGATTTCCACTCTGTGAAAGTAAATACTTTCCTCATTTTTTTTTTTTTTTTTGATTTCTATCTTTAAGACATTTTCCAGGACATTTGTTTTCATTTTTACCAAATCCAATTTGATGCCATTTGTACCCTTCATGTATTGAGCTCCTTGTGTTTTGGAATTTCACTAAATTAATGTCTTATACACTTTCATTCTTCACCCAAGATATTACACATATACACACCATTTTATTCACACATAACACGGCATCTTTTTGCATTTCATGCATTTCACTATTAATACCCAGTTTCATATTTTTTTAAAAATATAAATTCCTCAAGGACGGAATCACTTTGCACTTTAGCATTTAAATTACTTTTCTAAAACTTTAAACAAATGCCATTTTCATATACAAATCCTTTTATTTCACATCAAGATTTTTATAACGTTTTTATGTTTTTATTTTTTATATCTTCTCTAAAATAAACTGCATGAGAATTAAATTCATTAGAAATTCACCTTAGTTTTTCTTGTCTCAATCCATTTATGTTTCTGTAGTCCTCCCATAAACAAAGCCCTTCTCATCTAGAAATTATAGCACAAGTTGTAGTCAGTCATTAACAAAAACAAACTATTCAGTGACAAACAATACGGTTTCCATCCTACAAGCTGATGTACTAACTGTAATTTCTCATAGAATCAGTAAATCTATTTATAGGGAGTTTCCTCTCAAGAGCAATAACTCTTGGTATATCAAAGTCATTGGATAGGGCTTGGCATAAAGGTCTACTTCACAAGATTTTCAGTTATAGAATATCTGGAAATGTCTTTTTAACCATTGAATAGGTTTTTACAAATCATCAATGGGTAGAAATCCAAAACTCAAAGTATCAATGCTGGCATGCCTCAAGGATCTATTCTGGGTCAAACTCTTATCTTCATCAATGATCTCCCAAACCACATTCTAAGATCATTCATGCATATATACGCAGATGACACTACCATCTATGGCAACACTTCACAAGCCAACAACAACCAAGATCTCTAAGTTTCTCTCTCCTCAAACCTTGCAATGGGGGTAAAAAAAGGTGGCTGGGGAATTTTAATGCATCTAAAACCAAGCGTCTATCTTTTCACCACAAACATTGATCCCTACTTGGTGCTAACTGATATGAATGGTTCTCGTTTTGACAAGCTATTGGGTCTGACTTTCACTCCTGATCCAAAATGGAAGATCTACATCAAGTCTGTTATCAAGGTTGACGGAAAAATGGTTGTCATTTTACAGCTTCAAAGGGTATTTCTACCTGTATAAGAGCCAGATACGTCCTAAAATGGAGTACTGTTACCACATCTGGGCAGGAGCTGCTCAGTGCACCCTATCCTGTCTTGACAAAGTTCAAAATCGGCTCCAAAACCTAGTAGATGATTTTTTTTTAATTACATTTTCACCCCAAACAAGGCACATTGCCACTTTGGTGTAGGGGCTACTATCAGGGGCAACATCTACTGGGGTACTATGTGGGGATTTGGGCAGCAAGATGTCTGTTCACGTTACACTTGAACTTCTGCATGTCAGTACAGTTGGGGAAGCAGGGACCTGGAATCAAATTCCAATGTCTAGCGGTTCTGGGGAAGAAACTACTGGAGTAGAAATATCTTTTACATCTAGGGATCTCTACTGTGTGGGGGTAGGATTTAGCTGCCTGTCGGGTTTGTCGAGGGTATTTTCGTCGTGGGGCCACAAGTGTCTGCAGTTCGTCAGAGCATTCTCCATTAAAATACTTGTAGAACAGGCAGAGGGATGCAACATTTCGTCGATGGGACAGAGGCTGAAACTTAGATGCCAGTTCAGGGCCTATCAGATTGGCGACTCTCTTTTGAACCTTGTCTAGGAGCGAGAGACTAGTAGCAGATGCACCAGCCCAAATATGACAGCAATACTCCATACATGGGCGAATGGTGGCCTTATGGAGGTACAGGATACTTTCGGGTGTTAGTAATTTTCTAGCACGGTAGAGAGAGCCTACCTTCTTTGCTAAGGAGTTTGAAAAATGTACTCTCATATAAAGAAAAGAGTCATTGGCCATTGCTATTTGAAAAATGTACTCTCATATAAAGAAAAGAGTCATTGGCCATTGCTATTGGCAGTAGAGAAGATTTCTTGTAATTATTGAAGGAAACTAGTTTAATCTTGGCGGCATTGAATGTGACCATCCATTTTTGTCCCCATTCCACTACAGATTGGAGGTCATCCTCTAGTGTTTCTGCCATTTCTTTAGATATGTGTTCATTTGTTTTCCTGTCGTGCCTGTTATAGAGTGTGGTGTCATCAGCATATATACCCATCTCAGAGGCAATTTTGTCGGGGAGGTCATTTATGAATATTAGGAACAACAGAGGTCCAAGGATAGACCCCTGGGGCACTCCCGCATTTGTTTAGATGTACGACCGTCGAGGACAACCTGGATTTTTCTCTTATCTAAGAAGGATTTAGTTATATTTAGTATTCTACCAGTGATACCGTATGATCTAATTTTCCTGAGGAGACCTTCATGTCATACCCTGTCAAAAGCCTTAGATATATCTAGAGCTACCGCTCTGCCCTCCCCGGCTTTGTCCAGTGAGTGGTATATACGTTCAGAGATTACAGTTAGGATGTCTGCTGGGGAACGGGCTTGTCTAAATCCATATTGTTGGTCAGTCAGAAGTTTAGCATCTGTAAGGTGATGGACTAGAGCATGGTTAATTAAGGTCTCAAATATTTTAGCAAAAAGTGGGAGGAGGCTAATGGGGCGATAATTTAATGGTTCCGTTCTTTCGCCAGAATTCTTGAATACAGAAGGTGATGCACTTTTTCTTCCTTTTAACCTCTTTTCCACCGAAGAGACGCTCCGAGTCTGTCTCTGCTCTATCATTTTTATGGCAAGTGTTTATCTGAGCTTCAATCGATGCCCCCTCCTTGCCAAACTTGTACAAAAACATTCATCTAGCTACAACCACTATCAACAATTTCCCCTACTGTCTGTGCTTAAATCTAAATGCAAATTCCATGAACAAAGCTTCTTTCCTATTACTGCCCGCCAGTGGAACTGTTCTGCTGGTCTGCTTTTCAGTTGATTGTAATATGGGGTCTTCAAGTCCCATGTAAACAAGTTCTTGTTGAGCCGTCCCCTTAAATAATCGAATTATATCCAATTTCTATCACTAACAATTACTATGCTGTTGTCCCAGTGACTACTGTACACTCATTAACCTTTATCCTCGAATGGCTTTCAGACCTCAATAAGTGGTGACTTCCTTAGTAAAACAAAACAAAAAATTTACTAATCTAAAACTCTTGATCATTCTTTCAATGTAGCCATACTATTGAAGTTTCCTGTTCCATCCATGTCTCTCAATACTGTCCAGACAAGTGAATTTTAATGTGTGTGTGTATGTATATATATATATATATATATATATATATATATATATATAGCGATTAGTTAACCATCAGACATCAATTGCATAGACATGACTGAGTATATTAAAGTTATTTTTGTGAATAAGCTTTTTAATCTCACTGTCAGTGTGACAACTAACGTAACTATTTATATAGTTGAGTTACTTGTCACACTGACAGTATTAATGTGACGATTTAAATGTTATTTCTGGATTCTTATACAATTACCGATTCTATCCTCAATTTAAATTTAAAAAAAAAAATCTAAATTTCTAAATATTTATCTATAGAGCTATTAACTTTCAGATTATCATCAAAACTCAATGTAATATATGCATATATTTTTGCAAACATAAATAAATTTATGGCGGAGGTGATCTATAGATTTTTAGTTTAACTTGGAAGTTTAAAATCAATAAATATCATTTTATCTAAGCAATGAAAACTTATGTTAAAAAAATAAATCAAACAAAGGAATCGTTTTTGGCATTAGAAAATAAGCACAATTTTTTCCAATTCCAATTCTCTAAAAAGTTATGATTTATCTGATTAATTGTTTCAAAACTAGTACAGGTATACTCTATCGACCTATAGCATACATTTAAAAAAAGTGAATTTAAAATTAAGGCGCATCGAAATATTATAAAGATATGTAATACAATATTTGAGAGACTTATTTGGAGTTTTTGTATATCACCTATCTTTAATTCACAAGGCACCTTAATCTATTATCTAAACTCAAATGTAAATTACAAAATCAAGCCGACTTCACAAATTGATAAAAGTTCATTATTGGATTTTAATTATAAGGTGAAGCTCGAAGATTCAAACCCGATAGATAAAGCAAAATACAAAAAAATAAAAATAGACAAAGTAATAAAAAAAAATAAATAAATAAAAGCATTACCCCCCTCCCCAACATACACACACAACATCCACCATATCTTTATGTATCTAGAATTCTGCTAGCTTCCCATTTCCGATATGACCTGAAGATGGGTAGGTCGCATTTTCCAGACTCAAGCTAAGGTTAAAAAATGCTTCTAACTTTTGAAATCTATTTTGTGCTAATTACTGCTAACTGTTTTCTTATTGCAGCTTTGACTTAAAAACCCCGTGACTTAATTTTACCTATCTTGTCATGTTTTTTTTTCTTTATTGTTCTGAAATGTTTTTGTTTTTTTGTCAAATATGCTATTAACCAATATTGTCTTGTTACATGTAAAACGAAAAGAAAAAAAAAGTCACCCATGAAAACGAGAACCTTCCAAATTAAAACCTTAATCTATTATCTAAACTCAAATGTAAATCACAAAATTAAGCCGACTTCACAAATTAATAAAAGTTCATTATTGGATTTTAATTATCAGGTGAAGCTCGAATGATTCAAACTCGAGATAGATAACGCCAAAAACATCCCTACATTAATATGGGAGAGGAGATTATCTTCAAACAGCGTCCTGAATTGATAATTGAGCACCGGACTTATACTAAGTAGATATTGATACGTCCCTAGTACCTATTCCCTTTTATTTTATTTTTTTTAATGGAGAGTAGATGATGCAGTGGATGTGTTATCGGCAGGTCCAATAACTCTCGCTTCCCCTTTTTTGTCCCTCAGTCCTCATTCAAATGAGTGATTTTTCTGACAAAGGGTGAAGAAAAAGCTGCTTTCCAGGTCGGTAGTATTTCATGAACAGTAGTCTGAGATGTCGGAAATTTTTCTGTCTTTATATCTATCCTTGTGGTCATGTCACTAGTAAGGGTGTTGGAGATTAAGTTTTTGTCTGGGCTGACATTATCCGCCTGATAGTCAGGAACCCGAACCTTGGATTAACCACTAAGGAGGCTGTCCTATCAGCAGGTGCAAAGTACTGGGGCTGCTGTATTGCCATTTGGTGAATGGATTCTGGACCATGCAGAAGTCTCTGGCGGGGCCTCTCGATGCTATACTAGTGGGTAATTGTTACGGCTTTACCTTATGTGCTACATAAAAAAAAAAAATTCCTGTCCTTTTCTCTCTTAGTTTCCCTCTCTACCCTGCTCTAAACAAGTACGCCGACCTGTTCCACAAATCCCAAAACCTCAACATGAAATATTTCCAGAAAAAAAAAAAACTCGAATAAACCTGGAACCCCATCTTTCAACGTAGATCCTTACTACCATGTCTCCTTCTCCAGCATCAGGGTTCTACATTCCAACCTTCCAGAGGTTGAAACTCAATTACAGGAGACGAAACCGGACATATTCTTCCTAAGTGAAACTGGAATAGAGCCGACCACTTCCCTAGATGAGTTCATAATTAACGGATGCTCTAACTTAACATCTAAATCTGACCCCCAACACCACCATGGGTGTGGAATATGTGCCTACATTAAAGATGGCTTCCCGTGTGGCAGGGATAACTCTAGAGAAGATCCTAATTTACCTTATATGTGCTTCCGGGTTGCACTTGCTAACACCACTGCATTTATATTTTCCCTCTATCGGCCCCATAACAGTGGAGTTACTATCTTTAAGAGTATATCTGAGAAAATAGACCACAACCTGTCTGCACATCCCTCGGCTAACATTCACATCTGTGGTGACTTCAACGTCCATAACGTGGAATGGCTGACCCACTCAAATAAGACAGACGATGAGGGGAAGTTCCGTCATGATTTTGCCTTGCTTATGACCTCACTCAGATTGTTCGCGAGCCCACCCGTGTGCCCGATATACAGGTCAGTATGCAAGCCTTCTAGACCATTTTCTCTCAACTTCCCCTGAGCTATGTTCATGTTCCATTCATTCTCCTCTGACCACTCTGTCGTATCAGTTAAGATAAAAATGAAATAAATCCCCAGACGTACCCCTCCACCGTACTGTATACCGATACTCTATGGCTGACTGGGATAGCTTCCGTACATTCATATCTGATCTACCTCTGCATTCCATGTTTAAAATGGATGTGTCCTCTATAGTATCAGACCTGACCGAATGGTTAATTGTAGGCATAGACCGATCCATACCATCTAAAAAATTCCAACAAAAACCTAACAGCCAGCCATGGTTCTCCCCAGAATGTACTGCTGCCATTGCGCACAGAAATCACTTTTTCCATAGCTACCAACGTAACAGATGCACTGAAACTAAAGCTGCTTTCAAGAACGCCAGCAACCACTGTAAAAGAGTAATAAAAAATGCAAGAGAGCTATATGCTCAGTCCATTAAATCCAAAGTAGCTGAGCAGTGGCTTGGTTCCCACCAGTTTTGGCAAATAACAAACAGGATCCTGAACAGAAGTGTCCGTTCTATCCCAACCATTATAAATGGACCTGACATCATCTCGTCAGCACCAGACAAGGCCAAACTATTTGCCAAGAAGTTTGCAGCTAATTCTACCCTATGCGATGAAGGCCATCAACTCCCAGTATTTCCTCCTATAACACAGAACACGCTAGAGTAACATACAAATATCTGTGCATGAGGTCGCCAAGCTAATCAAGAACCTTGATTCCAGTAAAGCAACTGGCCCTGACGGCATCCCAATTAAAGTGTTAAAAGTTTCAACCAGAACTTGCTCCCATACTTACGAAACTGTTTAAGCGTTGCTTTAAGGAGAAATGCTTTCCAACACCCTGGAAAACCTCATCAGTATGCCCTGTATTTAAGAATTCAGGTGATAAGTCATCTCCCTCCCAGTACAGACCAATAAGTCTCCTGTGTGTCATGAGTAAGTTGCTGGAATCCATATTAAATAGAGAAATAGTCAACCACCTCAGCAAAATAACCTTTTTAGTGACACGCAATATGGTTTCCGTTCTGCAAGATCTACCGCAGATGTGCTACCGGTTATATCTCATAGGATTAGTGAATCTCTTGACAAAAGCTCCCTTTTTAGGGTAATTGTTCTTGACATATAAAGGCCTTCGACAAGGTATGGCATAAAGGCCTACTTCACAAGATTTCCAGCTACGGTATAGCTGGAAATGTTTTCTCAATCATTAAATCATTTCTCTCTGATAGGCTCATAAGAGTAGTGGTCGATGGACAAAAATCAGAAGCCTGCAGTATTAATGCTGGAGTCCCTCAGAGATCCATCCTGGGCCCAACTCTCTTCCTGATCTACATCAATGATCTCCCTAAACACATACTTAAATCATTCGTTGACATCCATGCTGATGACACGACCATCTACGGCAACACATCAAAGGCTGTAAATGACAAAGTTCTCTCTGATTCTCTCTCCTCTGATCTCGAGTGCGTGGTTCAGGCGGGGGGGGGGGAGACGTGACTGGTTACCTTTTAATGCATCTAAAACCAAGCTCCTATCCTTACATCATCAACGCTCTGATCCCCATCTGGCATCAATTGAAATGGATGGCTCTCGTCTACGAGAAGCCCCATGTTTTGACAAGCCTCTGGGCTTGACCTTTACTCCTGACCTGAAATGGAACACGTACATCAAGTCTGTTGCCAAGGTCGCTGGAAAGATGGTGGGATCCTTCTACCACTCCAGAAGATATCTAACTACTGATGCAATTCTCTATCGATATAAAAGCCAAGTACGTCCAAGGATAGAATACTGCTGCTATATCTGGGCAGGAGCTGCTAAAAACAGCCTATCCTGCCTTGACAGAGTACAAAATAGACTTTGTGGCTTAGTGGGGGATGCCCTTTTCTCTTCCCTGCAACCCCTCTCCCACAGAAGAGACGTTGCGAGTATATCTTTGCTTTATCGTTATTTCCATGGCAGGTGCTCGTCTGAGCTCCAATCTCTGGTCCCCCCCTCGCCAATCTTTTACGAAAAACACCCGTCTAGCTGAATCCACTGTCAAAAACTTTCCCCACTCTTTATCTATGCCTAAATAAAAGCATAGATTCCATGAACAAAGCTTCCCTCTTAGAACTGCACGCCTGCTTCCCACCTGACTACAACCTGGATGTCTTCAAATCCAACGTTAACAAATTCCTAATGAACCGCCCCCTTAAGTAGACACTTATTAAATCTCCACACTAACGTACTGTACATGCAATAACCCTTATCCCTGAGTGGCGTCCGGGCCTTGATAAGTGGTGACCACCTTGTAAAAAAAAAAAAAAAAAAAAAAAAGAAAGACACACACGAATTGTTAAATGATTTCAACTAATCTAGACGCAGGATTCTTCAACTTGTCTAGATACAGGATTTTTCTGGCAGTTAATTAAACTGTAGTAATTGTTGCAACAATTAAAATTTTTATTTATACATGTTTGAAAATACTAGAAACAACAGAATCATGGGTACTAATGCAGAATAAGGACTGTGTTATCGTTGGAAATTTCTGGCAGTTTCCATAAAACACAGAAAGGTGCTAAACGAAAGTTTTGTGATTTTGTTTCACAAACACTGACCAATTGTTTTCTAATAAACAATATATTATTTCTATTATTATGACAATAATTAAATGGAAATTAATTTAAAAAATAAAAATTCTTTTTGTTACAAAGAAAATACAATGAATAATTATTGGACAATTTTTGCAAAACTTTAAGAAAATTTAAATTCAAATCAAGAAAACACTTATTGTAAGTTTTATGAATTATTTTTTAAATAACAAGCAATTGATAGCAACAAAATTTTTTATTTTTTTATGATTTTATTCTTTTCATAATGTTTTTTTTTTTTTTTTCAAATAAAGATAAATATATATTTTATTTTTCATGATAGCAAATAAATGTTTTCTTACATAACGTTGGCTGCCACGATTTCACTGACTCAACATTTTGACACTTTTCGGTATCTCACTTAACCTACCTGGAAAATTCAGAAGATAGCACAGTCCGTATTCATTTGACCATTAACTTTAGTGAACTATTTCACTTTCATCTGCTCAGTCAAATGAAGACATTTATTCTGGCAGACAGAACCAATATATGTACATTATTTCTCTATTTCTGGCACAGAAAAAAAACAAAACAAAACAATTACTGATATTGGGTTTAAATAATTTACAAAGGAAAAGTAGATAGGAACATGATTATTGTGGACAAAATCAATTATTTCCACAGTAATTATTTTCTAACAATGTCGAACAATAATTCACTTCTGTCAGGTCAAGATCTAAAATGTATTGACCAGTAAATAACCCCAGAAGGTTATTATAAAATATGAGCAAAGAAAACATTTTCTCCAAGATAATTAAATTTTAAAATGGCGACAGGTTAGAAAAGATGTGAATTAGAAATTGCTTTTAAAGGTGGAAACAGTCTCCAGTTGTTCTTCTATCATTATTAAATTTGAAAGAAAAAATGTTTACACAATACAATTGCTTATTTTCACTTGTATTCATGAATATTACAAAAACGAAATTTAAATAAATATGGTAAGTGAAAAATATTTTAGAATATACAGTGATAAACATTATATTCAGTCCGCAAATTTAAAAATAGCCCCTCCCTAAGTTATCATTTGTGAAACACATTATCACAAGAGTGCTTCCTTGCAGGCTACAACAGTCTTCAATCACAATGTCAATAAATACTTATCATAAACCGTCCCTATAAGTAATCAAATGTTGTCTATCCCCTTCATTACTTTCAATCCTCTAATAATATTCTTAATCATTTTAACTGACATTCTATCTCATTAACAGCTATCCTCAAATGGATTAGATCCTTGATAAGTAATGATTCATTAATATTTGAAAAATGATGAATAAAAATAATAAGTATGTAAGTTCAGATCTGAAATAATAGGTGCTTATCTTATCTCCCACCCAACCCCACCCCACCACAGTGAGAAGATTGTCAAAGATCTTTCTGATTTTCTCTCTTTTTATCTTGAGCACATGGTGCAATGGGGGAAAAAGTGGCTGGTTAATCTTGATGCATCTAAAACCAAGCTTTTCTCTATCACCAATACTTTGACACCCATCTAGCCTCAATCAAAATGAATGGCTCTCGTCTTAGGGAAGCACCAGGTCTTGACAAGCTTCTCGGACTGACCTTCTCTCCTGATCTGAAATGGAACACATATCAAATCTGCTGCCAAGATCATAGGAAAAATGGTGGGATCATTTTACTGCTCCAGTAGATATCTCACTGCCGATGCAATCCTCTACCTGTATAAGAACCAAGTATGTCCTAAAATGAGGTACTGTTGCTACATCTGATCAGGAGCTGTTCAGTGTGCCCTATCCTGCCTTGAGAGAGTTCAAAACCAGCTTTGAAACCTAATAAGTGATGCCCTTTTTCATATCTGCAGCCTTTTTCCCACAGAAGATACATTGTGAGCTGGTCTCACCCTCTGTACTATCATTTTTTTCATAGCAAGTGCTCGTCTGAACTCCAACCTATAGTTCCCCCTTGCTAAACTTTCACAAAAATATTTAACTAGCTTCAACCACTACAAACGATTTCCCTCACTCTCTATCTGTGCCTAAATCTAAATGCAGAATCTATGAAGAAAGTTTCTTTCCCAGAACTGCCTACCCTAGAACTCTGTTCTGTTAGCTTGCTTTCCGGCTGACTACAATATGGTAATCTTCAAGTCCAATGTAAACAAGTTCTTGTTGGACTGTCCCCTTAAATGATCTAATTTTACCCAATATTCACCATTAATGATTATTACTCCACCACCTTACACTCATTAATCCTTATCCTCGAGTGGTCTTCGAGCCTTAATAAGTGGTGACTTCCTTAGTCAAAATGTAACTCATAGATAAGGAAGTAGATTTAGGAATAAGTTAATGAGATATGTGTTTCTTCTTACTGCATTATGTTTCATACACCATCAGAAAGAAAACATTAGGAAAGCACTGTCAACTTTGGATTTGAGAGACAACATTCATATAACCCTTCCCTCCACACCGTCCTTCCAATTAAAAGTATCCAATAGAAAGCCAAAGATGGTTCAAGAGTACGTCAGATAAAATGGTGGCGACAGCAATCAAAATGACTACAAATAATGAGAATTACATTTTCTCATTTGAAAAAGATTACCACTTTCATCATTGCTGTCAATTACTAAGCATTTTTTGCAGAGTCAGCGTTTTCCTTCATTTGATAATTTAAAGTTGTCAATTTCATTAGTTCTCTTTTACATGTCAATCTGGCAAAGCACAGCAGTTGACAGCAGAGATCTTACGGTGTTATTTTGCTTGAATTATCAAGTAAATTCCATATGTACTTCATGATGGATTCGGACACCTCATAAAAACCATTTACATTTAAATAACGTCTGTTAGATTAAAATTGCAAAACTTGAATATATATATATATATATATATATATATATATATATATATATATATATATAAGAAAATATATAGTAAGATGAAAGTATACTTTGGGCAAGTAAGCTACACAGAAAAATGTAGGTTTCATCCCTAAAGGAATTTATCAGACTAAATTAAATTTACATTCTATAATCTCTTTTATAAGTAAGTAGAGTTGTAACAAAACTGTATTCAACAGAAACATGGCCAACCCCAACGTTGTTATGCCATAGTCTTCTTTTCCTTTATCTTCTTTTATGGCCATGTTGTCATCTCTCACCTTGGTGGATGCTGAGGGGGTACACATGTGTTCATGAGGATATAAAAATATACAAAACACAATTACTAAGAAAAATGGACTGATATTTTCTGTAAATATTAATTGCATTTAGAGTGTGTGTGTGTGACACTACAGTGAGAAACTACCTTCTCAGTGCTAACGTCCATATCTTAGTTTTTCTGTTGAGGTTGAGTTCGTCAGTTGATGTCAGCTCATCTTCATCTCCCACCCAACCTGACCTAAGCCATGACCTGCCTTCAACTGTGTCACAACTCTTCAACTTTGACTGTCCCCAACTGTCATTAACTCCCATCCATAAACAGTTCTCATTGTTGTAAACTGAAGACTGTTTTTAAACAGTTCCTACTGTCATAAACTTCACACCACTCGTAAACTGCTCCTACTGTTGTAAACTCATAACCACTCTCCAAAGTGCCTGCAAACTCATTCTAAATATATTTACATTTATTGTTCGGTTCTTTTGTTACCGTCATTGCCACATGTTGATTACAACATAACCTAAGATTGTTTTGTTTACCTCTAGATCCAATGAACAACTTCATCTCCATATGAATAAGTCAAAGTTTGTGTGTTATAGAAATTGTTATGTTAATAAAATATGCAAATAAGTTTCAATAAGAGTCAAATGAAAATACCATTGAAACTTTCAATTCCATCTGGAGTCACTAGGGGCTACTGTTAGCTAGGTCTATAAAATAACTGGAATACCATAGAAAGTACCAAAACGAAATTTATTTAAAAAATAAATTGTCTTTATTTCATAAAAATAAACAAAAGATATCTTGGTGAAGAATGCATTTAAAATAGATTTTAAATTTTAAATTATTATTATTTTTTTTATTTAAAATAAACTTTTGTTCATTTGTCTCAATTTGTCTAGTGTGTATATAAACGTAAATTTATACATATATAGTGTGCATATAAACTTATATATAAATTTATAAAAGGCAATAGAATGTAGTGGAGGTGCCTGGATGTGTGTATGTGGTGTAGTAAGGATCCCCCCCCCCAAAAAAAAGGTGGTAGTAGCGTGGTAGGGGGATTAAAACAACAGAAGGCAGAGATGTTAAAAAAAATAATTTTTTTTTTAAAGTGGTAGTAGGCAGGCAGGCTCAAACCTTTAATGCGAATGAGGGGGGGGGGAGAGAAAGTAACGTCTTCATCCATGTCTCCATCACGTGACCAGAAGTCAAGAGTGTTGAAGTGAAGTCACTTCAATGGTGACGATGACTTGATAAAATGTTGGCGAAAAAAAAAAAAAAAAAAAAGCGACCCCTCCTTGTACAAAACTGCCCCGTTTAGGGTGAAGGAATTATTGTTTTTGGCCAATTTTTCAATATTTGTCATCCGAGAGGTTGATCTTCAAAATGATACCGATCTTGTAAGGATTCATTGCGTGCGTTGAAAGTTTTTGCGAGACCTCAGACAAATTTATCTTTAGTTGACCTTTGACAACTTAATATTTTCGTTTACTAGTCAAATAAAAAAGTTACTAGCCAAACCTAAGTGATTTTGGGAATATGACACCTTTGTTCTGTGACAAGTACATACAGATTTTTTTGCATTTTTTTTTTTTTTAATGAGTGTAGTTCTAAATATGCACCGAATTTTATGTTGATACTTAAAGGTATAAAGATTTGAATTTCTTCAAATGTTTTTTGTAAACAGCCTTCGTTGAAAAAAAAAAAAAGAAGACTACATAGTTATATAGTTTTATTAAAGTTTTATTGTTTAGATAATTTGACTTTGCTCGTTTTCACTCAGTAATGAGCTTTGGAAAATTGTTGATAAAAGAAATAATCAAAAGATAAGCGTTTGTTTGTATTTCTAATCGCCATTGGAAAAATTACTCGCAAATCCAACT
This sequence comes from Euprymna scolopes, assembly GCF_053919585.1. Lineage (NCBI taxonomy): Eukaryota > Metazoa > Mollusca > Cephalopoda > Sepiida > Sepiolidae > Euprymna > Euprymna scolopes. The sequence goes on along the minus strand of NC_136504.1, from coordinate 17,337,878 downwards.
GTTTCACTGGCATAGTAAAGCCCCGTGACCTCAGAGAAAGATTAAATCTACATAAAATTTTATAAGGGAATATAATATTTTATGTATTGACTTTCAGTATTTATTTCAACAGTGCTCAATACATGAATAGAGCTAGGTAGTAAGTTATGAAAATATCTATATAGCAATTAAGCTACAGCTTGATGAATCCTCATGAGGAAGAAACGTGGAAAGTTCTGTTTAGCTTAATTGCCATATATACATTTTCATAACTTACTATTTGTACATTGAACAATATCATTTAGGGAAAGTGAAACGATGTTTTAAAAGTAGGGTTTTGAAAATTAAATCTATCATTTGATCATTAGATTAATGAACAAACTTAATTAGTTATGTTGGACATGAATTGTTAGAGACAGTCAACTCATCTTACCATTTTATTACATAGATTAAAAATGTATTCCTAAATAGTTACTTTCTTGTGATAAATTTTCAAAGAAATAATATCAGAATAATAATAACGAAAGATTAAAATAATGCAAAATAATCCAACTCATTAAACTTCAACAGAGAAGCAGATTCCTTTTATTCATATAAAAACGGCTTATGATTTTTTTTAATGCAAATAATCTCCAAAACACTGAAATGAAAAAACTGGTCAATCTTAATTTTAAAACTATCTTTGCCAAACTTACACTTTTTTTTACATCGTTATCATTACAAATTAGAAACCCGAAAACAGAAGTTAAAATCTATATATCTATAAAAGTGAAAATGTGAGGACATTTCTCAAACTATATACTCAATGACATTTTGACCTACAGATTTAAAATTTGGTACATAGGGTATTCAGACATGTGGAAAACTTTTTAATTGGGTTTCATCCATAAAAAAGACTTGCTAAGGGATTAAAATCGAAAAATTGGTATATGGGGAGGGGTCTTCGGCTTTTTATCTGTTTGTCAACTGTTTCATATATGCAAGTGCAAATCGTTAACCTTATGTTAAGAATAAGTAGATTTGAAAACAGTTTTTAAAGATCGTATCAAGCTGGTTTAATGGTTATCATACCTGACTCACCATTTTTAGGTTTTGGTTTCGGTCTCAGCTTGGCGTTTTTTTTAATTTTTTTCATTTAAAATTTTTTAATTACAAGAAGTGAACTGTTTAGAAAAAACAATACTCACATACACACATCTCAGTTTCTTTTCGTTTTTTTTTAAGTTCATGTTTTAAAAGAAATTTAACGTTATGTTTAATACCGGCCAACGCCGGTTACATCTTCCAGTCGTTTAATAAAATCAATCATCTGATTCAGTTGTCTATCACAACAATGTGTATCTATGACCATTATTGATTGCCTTCTCAAACGAAAACTTTAATCAAATATGATGATTGAATTGTTATTTTACTTATAGCGTGGCAACAGAAGTTTATACAGTTCTATATTAACTCAGGCCTCCTAGGTTTCAAACTTCTTTGGGCCATTCAACATAGATCCCTACCCCTTCCACATGAATTTTACATTATACTTTTGTACAATAATATGTACTTTTAGAATCTGTCACACCAAAAAGAATTTTCAAGATTGAAGTGCGTTTGTTATATTATTCAAATTTAAGATTATAAGAAAGTTATATAGACCTCAGCTTTTTTGCAAACTGATCAACTTTCAACTAAACAATATGTCAGAGTTCATATCTTTTCATATACTTTCATAATAGATTGGATATCATTTCAACTTGGTGAATCCATTTCCTGCATTGGTAAAACTATGAGCCCATATTTCATGACCATCATCTACTATCTTTGATTAAATATGGTGATTTGTCTAAAAAAAATCTAAAAGATAAGTTCGAGAGGAGCCGCAGAGTGTTTGCTCTGGAGGACTGAATCAAAGTGAACAGTCAGAGTATGGTGCATCAAATTCAAGTTAACTATTAATCGCTCTTTTCATTGAAATAGAAGTATGCAACTAATTTGCACAAGAATGCTAGTGCTTCATTGTCAGCCAATCATAATCTATCTCTGGTGAAAGCCACATAATTCTGTGTGTGTGTGTGTGTGTGTGTATATATATATATCAATATTCACTTGGGCTACGAGTATAGATATATATATATATATATATATAATTCTTTTTGGCAATTTTATAAGTTTGAAATTGCAGTGACTATTGATCAGAAGTTAACAAATGAAGGTTTGTTGGAAAGCTAATAACCTGAATTGTGTAGTGGGCTATGTGACATTTGCGCTTTAAGGTCGCACATTATTGTTTAAACAAGTGGGGATCACGTTTCTATATTAATTTAATGTAAAATGACCAACCACTTTATGGCAACCGTGTCTATAAAGTGGATGCTTATTTTACATTAAATTAATATAGAAAAGTGATCCCCCACTTTTTAAAAATATAATTTATTCATATCATCGAAATTATCCGTTTTCTGGGATTTTAACTGTTGTTTTCGTTTTCAGCACCCTTGAAAACCTTTAATAGTGGTAATTTTAAAGGATTTTTTGTGGGTGGAAAGATACTACACCTTTACCAATATTTCAATCATAGTCATTTGTTTTCATAGTTTTGCATATGAATTACAAAATATCTGATATTGCCTCAAAACTTCTGGCCTCGATGGAGGGGAGACTAAAACTTGCTGCTATGGTTTCAAATGATCTGAAATAACAGTAAGAGGAGACTTGATTCTAAATATTTCTCATCTGTTATATCTCCCCTCTTTGGTTTTCATACATAAAGTAAATTTCACAATGTATAAAGATTATTTGAGACTGGAGATATTCATAATCGTACCCTATTTCCAAAAGAGGGGAGATATAACATATGAGAAATATCAAAATAAAAATCAAAGTCTCCCTTTGCTGTTATTTCAGATCATTTGAAATCATAGCAGCAAGTGTTAGTCTCCCTTCAATCAAGGCCAAAAGTTTTGGGGAAATATATATATATATATATATATATATATGATGAGAAAAATGGAAATAGTATTCTAACGAAATAAATAAATAAGAAAGGAACAAACCAAGTTATGTGTTCATCAACGTTTTGTCTTTATTGCGAGACTTCCTCTGGATAAATGAAATTAAGAAAATAGAGAGTAAGATCTTACTCTCTGTCACAACGCTATGCCCTTCCTTTTTTTTTTTTTTTTGAATTTCCAACAACTTTTTTCCGTTTCTGAAATGGAACAAGGTCATACATTTCATTACATTAAAAATACATTTTTAAATAATTGTACTGGTGTTTTGTTTTCTTAATTTCATTCATCCAGAGGAAGTCTCGAAATAAAGACAAAACGTTGATGAACACATAACTTAGTTTGTTTCTTTTTTATTTCTCTCTCTCGCTCTCTCTCTCTCTCTCTCTATATATATATATATTTCAGGTACCCACATAAAATTTTATAAAGAGATATTTTATACATACATTTTTAGTATGTATTTCAACAGTGCTCAATGAGTGGAGTTTGGTAGTAAATTATAAAAATATGTCAATTAAGCTACACAGAATTTCCACATTTTGTCCTCATGAGGACTTGACAGGCATATTTTCATAACTTTATATGCTTACTAGAAGATGTATTCGGTGTTGCTCGGTATTAAACGTAACGTTAAATTCCTTAAAAAAAAAAGGAAGTAAAAACAACAAAAAAAAAAAAACGGAAAGAAACTGAGGCATGTGCATGCGAGTATTATGTTTTCTCTAAACAGTTCAATTCTTATAATTAAAAAAAAAAAAAAATACTCGAGAAGTGTCCTCTCACACACACATACATTCTCACTTTTATAGATATACTAGCAGGGCTACCCGGCGTTGCTCGGGACCATATAAACAATGAAAAAACAAAAGCAGATATTGAACATATGTTTTATTCTTAGGGGAGAGGAATCTTTCATCTCAAGTTTTAGCGTTACAAACAAACATTTGTCTTTTATATATATAGATAATGACAGGTTTTTTGGGGGCCCCCCTCGAAGATAACTGATCAGTTGACCAACTTCTAGTGGTCCGTTTGACGTGAAATTTCGATACTTGTCATCCGGGTGATGGGGCTTCGATATGATACCAAATTTGTCAAGTTTGGTTCAGTCTTTCAAAAGTTTTAGCGTTACAAACAAACATACATACATACACACAGACGTTTGTCTTTTATATATATAGATAAATATATATATAACAGATTCATATTTGTCAAGGGCCGTTATGCTCCTGTCTTGCTAGAGTTGAAGGATAGAGGGACAAGTATGATTATAGAAGAAAACTTGGAGAGAAGTTTGAAAAATTGAGAACATCTGTGCTTGAGAGTGGGCAAAGCAATACTGATGTTTTTTTTCTTTTCACAATGTTTCATTATATAAAATAACACTTGGATTTCTACACAAAACATGCGATACAAACAACTTAATTCATAAACTTGCCACATGAAGTAGACAAAACGTCTGCTAGTAGAGAAGACACCTTTGTTTGCCTCATTCAGCAACTGAGCTTCTCCAAGTTCACCTTTATCATCTACATGATTATCTCTGTAGTGATAACTAAGCCGCACCAAATTAGCTTCAAGCAAGCGGATAAATGATTAAAAAATTAATTGCTTAAATACAAATCAATTACAGTTAAGCAGTTGCAATGCATACAGTATTATATAATGTGTATGTGTGTAACGGTTATGTCTGTCTCCATATTTTCAAACTATCTTCTCCGAAACTAAAAGTCGCAGAGTGGCGCTAGGGGCCTCAAATGATTGGGCTTTTTATGGACCATTCTTTTATGGGGCTTTAGCTGGTTAAAATAGTTTTTAAGGGGTCAAAAAAGGGTAAAAATTGAAAAAAAATCGTTACAATTTTGTACATTCATCTTTATTTATTTTTTATTTGTAACCAGCTCATATGCGCATCACATTGGTACAGTGGTAACGTCACTAGCTTTGAATGCTACAGTTTTGGTTTTGATTCTAACTGATCGCACATAAAGGTTTTTTTTGTTTTTGAAATCACGATTCTATAATAATATAAACGAAATCTAGACGAATTAAGATATATTTAAGTGTATTTTACAACCGGACAAAGCCCCCTGCTTATACACACACACACACACACACACACACACACATTATATATATATAGGTTAATTATTTACTTGAAACGTACTCGGTTTGTATATACCAATCATAATGGATTTAAAAGTCTTTGTCATAAATAAAGTTTTTTATAATGAAAAAGATCTTTTTTTGTATAAATTTTGAAAAAATTCAAGCTCAATGAATGCCTTTTTATTAGGTTCCAGAGCATAATTAGTGTACTATAATAATTCTCCAAGTTCCAAATATCAGGTTCTCTCAGTTGGTCATTGATTACTTTTCAAAAGGTATCCATTACAATATTGTTTCGTATTTTGATTAACAAATCTGCAAAATTATGTCTTTGCTGCATATTTAGTCACGTACTCATCAGATGTCTACCTTAAAAAACTTATAAAAACACCATTTTAGACAACTTACATGGTTACTTGTTAGCCGCAATACGAAACAATGTTGTAATGGATACCTTTTAAAAAGTAATAAATGACCAACTGAGAAAATTTGGTATTTGAAACTGGGAGAATTATTATGCTACACTAATTTCCTGTGTTAAAATTATGCTGGGGTTATTGTGTTATTTTCACCAACACATTTGGAGAAATCCACATGTCTTTAAGTTATGGGTGCAATAGTAGTGTAGACTAGATTTTCAAGTATTGATAAGGCAACTAGTTTAGAAAGAAAACTCCAAAAATAATACGTAAAAAACAATAAATGTGTCACATGACACACTATTCACCGGTGAAATCATAACTTTTATGATGGATAGAATATTTTTTATTACAATTCACTTTAAATAAATTTATGCATAGAGCTTTCCCATGGTTTGCTTCATTTCTGTGATCAAGAAACCATAGTATATATGCAAATGCATGTAGCATTTAAGAAATAATCCGTATATATGTGTGTGTGTGTGTGTGTGTGTGTGTGTAGGAACTGTGCTTTGTGTATAATCGAGTTAAAGAAACCTCACTTGCACTCGAAAGTAAATAAGCTTATGTATTAACACATATTTAATCAGGTTGAACATTTGAGCAACGATTTCCATAGAATATAAAAATTAAAGAAAAATCTTTTTACTCTAATATACAAAGAAAACTCATATTTCCATCTAAAACCCAGAAATTACCAAAGATACACTTACAGATTCCACATAGAAATAATGCAATATTCATCCCATTGAGATCACTATGAACCAAATTGGTAGGTGTGTGTGGGGGGCATAAAAAATACTTTCACTTTTGCTGATAATTATTCCAAAAACACTGAAACCAGGTCAAACTATGAAGACTTTATATTGAACAAGTTGCAAAAGTGAGAAAGAGTATGGGAAGAAGAATAGTAAGGTGATTGAAAATGTGTGTAGTGAGACAGCTTCTGAAAAGAAAAAGCTTTTACACAAACCTTTTTCTTTTAAACTATTTTGTTATCAGTTGGCAATCTTGCTAGTAATAAACTAAAAACAAAAAGTGAGTTTTATTGTTGCTAGTAGAGTTGGATCACTACTTATCAAGGTCTGGAGGCCGCTCGAGGTTAGAAAGATTAAATAGATAAAATCTTAAACCTTGGCTATCAGCAACACCAGATATTTCTAAATTATATTTTTGTATACCATTTTTATTTAATCGTTGTTGAAAATAATAACATACAAATGTATTGTTAAAAAATTTTGAAAAAAAAAAAAGAAAAGGGAATTTAAAATTTTTTACTAAAGTTTGGACCTTCCAATTAGTCAGAATATGTGCAATTGAAGGTCTATGAATCAGCGTCTTTTTGTATTTAATTATTGTGCAAACAAAACAGTAATCTTCACCTTTATGTCAATTAATACATTTTAAAAAGAATTGTCATTTTTTTATTTAAATTTATATATATATATATATATATATATATATATATATATATATATATATATATATATAAAATTATAAAACTCAAATGACCTTATAACGGGTGTTGTAATCCCATCCGGTTTACAACTTCCGGTTGCGCATGATACATAAACATAAACCCATAACAGCATAAACAATAAACACAAATCGCTACTTTTGCAGAATTTGACCTGCACACTAAAATATTAACGTTATTATTTAATAATGATTATTTAACATGGAAAGGGTGAGGATGCTTTGCAACTATTCTGGATTACAACTATACTATTGCAATTTTCTTACAAATAAATCTACTTTAACCCATTGACGACCATAAGAGCATTTTACAACAACAAAAAAAAGCAGTGGGTAAATTACCCACTGCTTTTTTTTTTTTTAATTTATTCTCCATTTTTTAATACACCTTTCTTAAAAAAACATGCATACATTTTTTTCTACACTACCAACATAAATGTAAGTTTTTTTTTCAAAAATAAACAATTATAAACAGAATGACTCATAGAAATCTATCTATATTCTTTTTTCATTTTAATATACTTTCATAGAAATGTTTCTGTTATGTCACAAAAAACTATTTTCTTTACGTCACAAGTGTCACGCTCATACATTAATTCCATAGCTAATACAACATACTGACTCAACGGGTCACAGGTAGTCTAGTACATATATATGTATAAGAAATTAGCCTTTTCTCCCATACATATATTTTTCCAAGATAGAATAAAACTTCTGCTAAAGAAAAATAAAATGTAAAACGTGTTTACAATTCATATTAAATGTTTCACTAAAAAATAAAATCCCGGATTAACAAAGCTTAATCGAATTTTGTAGGAAAATAATTGTCTTTTTAGACGCATGAACACACGCGCACACACCAAAGCACAAAGTAAAATGATTAAAATCCCAATGAAATTGTAAAGAAAAACAACCCAAAATGGTGTTCAGAGCAACTTCCAACCTACCTTATTGTTAAAGCATGTCCAGTGTAAATTTCAAAAAGTTAAGGATAAACAGAATCCAAGAAAGAGTAAGTGGTATTAGTAAATGAACTTGGGAGGCGGTTAAATGGTTTACTTATATAAATTGACTAATAAATAACTTGCAAAAAGAAACAGCAGCAGCAATCAAGTGGAGATTAATGCATTTCAGTTGAGAAAGAAAGACGAGATGAACTAAAACGAAAGTTAATGATAAAAAGTTAAAATGACCAAAGTCTACCTTGTTTTAAAATAAACATGAATTTATATATGAATAAATGAACTAGTTTTCATCCACGATATGGATTGCTTGTCTTCATTTTGTTTAAGACAAATAGTTATCTAGAGTGTTACCTTAATAGATTAAAACTAATTCATATATATATATATATATATATAATATATATATATATATATATATATATATATATATATATATATATATATATTGCAATTAGGAAGGGAAGACTTTTATGATTCATGATTAAAAGTAAATTTGTATATATATATATATATATATATATATATATATATATATATATATATATATATATATATTCCTTTAATCTTCTCGGGAAAAAGGGGAACAGGAGAGGAAAGAAAGAGAAATGCGGAGCCAGCTGACCGGTTTCGACCCTCGCTTCTCAAAGCTGTATCGAGGGAATTTTTAAAACAAAGAATGAAAAAGCGATTAAAATTGCGTTTTATTCAATTTACGGGGAGAAAAAAAAAAGTGGGAAAACGATTAAAATAAAGCAGCGTCATGGTTGAGTACCCTAGAGATTAATCATGTTCAAACCCAGGAGGCATTCCCTTTGCTTGCAAAGGGAAGGTTTTCTAAGTCGAACATGAATAGTCTCCAAGACCTTAAGGTGATATAGTGAATGAGCACGACTCAGAATAGAAAAAGAGTCCGTGCTAAAGTTTGCTGCACAAGATGGGTTTTTAAGTAAATGATCAGTAATTGAAGACCCATATGTGTTAGTAACAACCTCCGTTGTCCGGAAGGTTCCATTCCTAATTTTACTGGGTACAGGTTATTGGATTCTTCCATCTAATCTTAATGTCGTTCGACCCAAGTAGTTGGCACCACAACCACATTTAAAATTGTAAATAACTTTACTATTATGTTGTGTGTGTGTGGGGGGGGTAGAACGTCTTTTCGAGAAGATGGTAATAAAGTTCTCGTAGAGAACACAACACATACATTAGCAGCAAAATAACATCCATGAACTGCTGAACTTATTTGTTTGGCAAATTTCTCACTGTACCCAACCAAGGCACACAAAGATAAATTGGACATTTGGCCACTATATTCTCTTTAATTCGAGAGAATTCAGCCAATTTCCTTTGAATAACTGACCTAACCACATCTAGTGGATACCCGTTTTTGGATAAAGTATCCGTAATTGTTTCCAATTCCTCATCTAATTTTAAGTTGGAACAAATCATAAAGGCACGTTGTGTTAGGATTCAAATTAGATTTATCTTACATTTTTTGGGGCAAAATGAATCCCAACGAGTACAATCCTGTAAATGTTGGTTTATGGTACATAGATGTATGGTAACTAGATGGTGTTTTTGTTACCAATACATCAAGGAAAGCTATGGATGAATTGCACTCTCCCTCATAGGTGTATTTTAACGCGGGATGCATTCCATGGAGTAAGGAGAAAAAGGTGTTTGCTTCCGTTTGGTTATTAAATAAACAGAATGTGTTGTCAACATATCGGAAGTACACTAATGGTTTTATGGGTCCAGATACTAAGCGCTCTTCATCGATATATATATATATATATATATATATATATTACATAGAAAAATGCGAGCATGAAAAGTAATATAGTTAAGATTAAACTTAGAAAAGTAAAAGGGCAAGTTGTTAAAGCTGAAAAAGAAAAGGACAAAATATTCTAGTAAAAAATATAAATTTATAACTTAAGATGTTGCAGCATTAAGAATTTATATATCATGTTAAATTGACTTTAAAAAAATCTTCATGCTGCAATATTTTAAGTCATGAATTTATATTTTTTACTAGATTATCTTGTCTTTTTCTTTTCCAGTTTGAACAACTAATCCTTTTACTTTTCTAAGTTTAATCTTAACCATATTATTTTTCATGCTCGCATGTTTCTGTTTCTATGTAATCCATGATTTTTCCATGCTTTGCTTTGAAATAATATTTTTTTTGTGTTCAATATCATATGAATTGTCAACAATCCATAAAAAAAATTATTATCAACTTCTTCAATTGACTAAATAAAAATTAAATAAAAGACATAATTAAGTAAATAAACAGAAAAGGACAAAAATGAGAGAAACAGAATTAACGGGTAACGTCGTAAGCGAAAAGATTATCAGCCTTAGTATGGCAAAAAAGAGAGAAACCGAATTAGCAGGTGATGTTGTAAGTGAAAGATTATCAGCCCTAGCACGGCAAAGAGCACCACTTTTGTTAACTATCTCTATATAACCCAAATAAGATGGCATGTAAGTTACATTCCCGCTATGATTTATGAAGGTGTCCATGGCGAAAAAGTTGCTATGGTAACCAAATCAGAAGAAACCGTCTCATGTTCCTTACTTATTCTGAAGAATTTTGAACACCAGCAATTTTATAATTTTTGTTTTAATGAACGAAAATTGAATAGCTGAGAAGATGACCTATGAACTGTAAAAATTGTTTGAAATTTGGTCACAAAATGAGTGAGCGATGAAGCTTAAAAGCAGTTCTAAATGAATAAAACTAACACTTAACCATATCATTCAAACACTACCATGTTTGAATGATATATATATATGTATGTACCTATTTGGCATTGCCCAATAGGGTAGTTACTTACAATTTTTTTGTTTTTCTTTGCCTTTATTTTGCTGCAATCAAAGGGAAATAACCACTGACGAATATAGATTTTTAAAAACATTGCAATCATATAAACATTATTCTGATCAAGACAAAGTATTTTGCAGAAGGCATCAAACTAAATTAGATTTTATTCTAAACAACAATCCACAAGAAATAAACTGATCAACGGGAATCAATTATTGATTTTGTAAAAAGTAACTTACTGATGTCAAAGAAACGATAAGTCATTGTAGTTTTTATTTGCACATTTTGAAACTTAAATTAGATAATTCTTATTCTTCAATTTAAAATGAGTTATCCCTATTGATCATTTTTATTTACACATTATTTAAAGATATTTCATATTACTACTTGCCTGGGCCGAGCTGAGTAAATTATGTAGCCAATAATCTACAAATATAAAAGCGAAAATGTATGTATGTATGTATGTATGTGTGTGTGTTCGCTTTTTCTGTGTGTCTACAAAAGGCTTCTTTCAGAGAAGCGGTCGGTCGGTTCACGACTTTTTAAAACTTTTTATATCACATATAAATGGTAATATCTCACAGTTAACAACGAAGCTCGCCTGTGTATTTAATTTGCTCGATTTCGGGAAGATAAATATTCAATATTTGTCGCTCACTGCATGTGGGTTAGTCTTTTTCCTATAACATCTTGGGGGTGAAAAAAAAAGCGTTCAGCAGTAAATGAATACTATCCCGCAGTCAAACTCATTAAAACGGGCACCTGCTAAATCCAACTAATTAAATAAATTCAAACATGTTTCCGTTAGCATCTCGCAGTGGGGCAATGATTAACATCGCACGTTTTTTTTTTTCCACACTTTAATTTACAACTTTGCCTCAATGGTTCAGGTTCGATCCTCATACTTACTTTTTTTTTTTTTACCCCCCCCCCCACACCCGGGAAACGCCGGGTACCCCTCGCTAGTATGGTATAAAGTTAAGAGCAAAATTTTCTTTGTCAGCTTAAATGTTGTTTGGGTCTGACTCTGAAAATCCAACAAAATAACTTTATATATTATATAAAATATATAAGTTATGCAAGTAACCTGATGCAGTGGTTACAGGTGTAGATTGTGGACTAGAGTTCTGTCTGGACTATTGCATCTCTCTTACTAATACCCTTAAAAATATGTATGAATTCATATAGCTTCCCTCAAACTATAAATTAAATAGTAGGGTAGACGAGAGTCTTAAGTCTTGCTTGTGCAACTAGTTTATATTTAAAAAAAAACAAAAACCCCCTCAAATAACACTAATCTGTTTTTTTTTTTTTTTGGCTTATTTCGGCAGTGTTTCCAGTCATTGTGGAATTCTTGCTACTGGAATCAAGAAATGTCGTCTCAGGAGAGGTGTGATTAGAGATTGTGCACCCCTAGCTTCACTAAAGATTCATCATACAGATAGCTCTACATAAGGTATCCATTGTCTCTAGAGACTGAAAGGAGGCACACACACGATAGAGAGAGAGAGGGAGAAAGATATTTTCTTCATATAAACACATGAACTAGACATGCTATTGAATTTTTATCAATACTCCAAGATTTACCACCATACAATAAAAATTAGCACTGAATATTCACATTTATCAATTGTATTTCGAGATACATGGTGAAACGATGTGTTGCCTTAAAGAAAACACTTCAGCTTTATTTTAAAACTTTTATTAAAAAAATCAATTCAAGTAACTTGTTGATGTAGTAGAGATGACATCTATTCAATGTAACCGTCTTCAGCCTCAATCACCGCCTCGATATGAGTTTGGAACTGGAAGCATGCCTTTTCTACAAGAACCGGTGAGAGCTTGGCGAATACTCAGCGGATGGCGGTGATCAGGCTGGTTTTGGAGTTGTGGGAGGTCATGTTGGCGATGTTCTCGACATATGACTAAAAGTAGTCCAGTGGGTTCAGGTCAAGGGAGCAGGGGAGCCAGTCAGAAAAGGATATAAAGTTGTAGCACTACTTCTAAAGCCAAGCCTGAATCTCTCTGGACTTATGGGCCAGCGCCGAGTCCTGCTGCCACACCCAGGATTTGCCAGCGGCCACTTGATTGCACCAGATCATCACACATCAGCACAATCCAGCGATGCATTTTTAGAGTGCTGGCAATGGTCCTGCTGTCATAACTTGGATTAGTAGAGAGCATGAGTTGTACAGCGGTGCATCCCTGATCTTGCTTGTTGAACATTGTGTCACTTTCAGACATGATAGAAAGCTCCTATCGCTCTTGGGATTGTACACAACTGGCCAACTAGGAGATGGTCTACAACAACAAAAAAAAAAAAAAAAAAGAAAACCAGTTTTTATTAAATGGAAATAGAATCATGTTGTCTTTTCTAGGGCAAAAATTTTATCGTTCCACCCTGTATAATAATTTGATCCGAAAATAACATTCCCGACTACAACTTAACTGAGAGAAAATAATAAATTCCTAAGCTACTATAGCAACTACCCTGTCAGTCTAAACAAATCCGCTATATATAATGCCAGCATCCGTATCAAACGAATTTGTTCAGAGCTCCATGATTATATGCATCACATTCATAAATCAACACAATTCTATCAGAGCAACTTCCCTAGAAAACTGATTAAATCAGTCACAAAAAAGACAGTATCCATCGATAGGCAAAACAAATCCTTAGATACAAGAAAACGTACAAGACCGCATTCCCATATTCTTCACTCATGACCAATGAATTGCCAAGTGTATTATGGAGGGGGATCAACTACTATTATTACTACTATTATTATGGCTACTAATACCATAATTACTACTGATAAGATTTAAAAATGCATGTGTAGGATTCAAAACTACTCAAGAGAATTGCACTCAATTTGCATGGTAAGTTGCAAAGTATGTTGGACGGGAATCAACTTTTACTATTACTACAAAAACAAACATTTATAGAGTTCAAAACTACTGGACAAATTAAATTGTAAATTTGGCATTAATTATCTTTGAATTACCGTGTGTGACAGAGAGAAATCAACTACTACTATTATTGACAGAAAAGGGAGACTAATGAGTTATGTTTGGCTTATTTTTTATTTTGGAATGAAGCAAATGGCCAGACCTACCCTCCACTCTCCGAAAATTAGTATACCTATTGATTTATAGACTAGTGCAAAGATTTATGACATGCAAAACATAGTATTGACGGTCTTTAATTATAAGCATAAAACAAAATTTGTAAAAAGAATTGAATTTTCTGTGGTATCAATATCCTTTAGCAGCAATATAATTTCTTCCACTACAGTAACAAGAGTATGGGGTTCTAACCTCACAATTGGTGTGATCGGTACGTCTAGCAACACCGAGTCTTACAAAGACAAAACAGCTATTTGTGGATGCCTACATTTTGTGTTTATGCATATGAGAGAGAGAGAGAGAGAGAGAGAGAGAGAGAGAGAGAGAGAGAGAGAGAGAGAGAGAGAGAGAGAGAGAGCTGTTTTTACAAAGTTTGTATACTTCTCTTTATCATTCTGCTTAATCCTGCCTAGATTAAACATACATTTATGTTGACATACAACAAAGAATTGCATATTTCTGTGTCTGCTGTGTATTTGAATAGACAATTATCTGGGTTTCAATTTAAATGGACATAAGGAAACGTAAGATAATCTAGGTATTATCACATGATATACGCCAAGCAATCCTATCTCATTATGAGCAAAAAAAAAAAGATATGTGATTGAAAAATACTACAGACGTCACTGACATTGTTTCATTAATTGGCATCGACATGATGATTTAAAACATAACATTAACTCCTCCCCATAAAAATACACACATACAAAAAGAAAGCAAACAATTAAAAGAAAAACAAAGAAAAAAGTTTTTAAAAAAATCAATAGTTCTTTTGTTTTTTTTTTGCAATCAAAAAAGTTGGAATTTTTTTTTTTTTTTTTTTTTTATTAAAAAAAAAAAATGTATTTTTTCTTCAGCAATCAGTTATCATAGACTATAGTCCATAGGTTGATCTCATCAGAAAATCACATTTCAAATAAGTACAGCCAGTGCCAGCTCATTCCCCTTTCTAAAGTATACGATACTAGGAAACTCCTCATTTGTTTAACATCTGTTATACATGCTGGCATGCATTGGAGGGCTTTAAAAAATTAACTTTCAAAGTAACTCATCTCTGGCCAGGACTTTATGTATCCTTTTTGTTTCAATTAATTTAAGGATCAAACGATACATGAATAACATTAATTTAATTTTGGCAAAAATTCTTATTAAAAATATATATAATTTGATACAACAAATGGTATGCACGTCTGGTTCCTAGCATCTTATTAATTTAAGAATTAAAAAAAAATGTCAAAAGTATTAATGGGATTTAAATTTCAATATTTCATAAAATGTCCTAACCAATGAAAGAAAAAGATATATAAAAAGACTCCTAAGTAATGCCATTGAAATAAAGTTACTCATTATAAATAAATCAGAAAAAAAAATATCCAATTGATATGGAACTAAACTGGGTGCCCGGCGTTACCAGAGTCTTAGGAGGTGTGTGTTGAGCAAAAAAAAAAAAAAAAAAAAAAAAAAAAAAAAGGTGGTAGTAGGCAGGCAGGCTTGACCATGTACCAAGAAGGAGAAAAGAATGTACCCCCCCCAACCAAAAAAAACGTGATGTCTTTGCCATTGTGTCCATCACCAAACCGAAAGTGGCAAAGGTTTTAATTAAGGCTAGACAATCGAAAAGAGGGAGTGAATTTCGAAAATATTGGCAAAAAAAGTGACCCCTTCCTGTAGAAAAGTGCCTAGTTGAGGGTGAAGGAATTAATGTTTTTAGCCAATTTTTTTTGATATTTGTCGTCCGAAGGGTCGAGCTTCAAAACGATACCAATCTCATGAAAATCCGTCGCCTCTGTCAAAAGTTTTAGGCAGACATACAAACATACATACATTTAAACAGATAGGTGAGATTTATATTATAGATTTTCAGAATTTATTCACTAAATTATATCTTGTTTGAGTTGATTTCTTCTAGATAGAAAAATCGGGATGGAGAACTGACTATTCATTTACTATGCATCAAAGTGATTCCAAGCATTTGAATCCAGAATTGTTTTTGTCTAAATTGGTTGCTAAACAATACAAGAATCATGTCTATCTTATAAAATATGCATTTAACTACATTCATGAAATAAGTTTGAAACATCTTGATGATAATGTGAATAAAAAAAGTAACATATTTCTTGTATATAAAGAATATTTCAAGACACGTTCAGAGATGTAGAACTGTGCATAGAACCAGCCATATACAGTTGATCATATATGTTTGTACACGTTTGTGTGCAAATCAGCTAATGAATATAACAGTTATAAGCACCCTAAGTATGTAATGGTTAAGTCACTGAAGCAGCAAATTAAAAGATCTGAACTGTCCAGAAGGCCACGAGTTAGTTTCACTTTAATAGACTTCAAGATACAAATTAACAACAGCAAAAAGAAATACTTTAACACTTGAACCACTAAAAGTCATAATGCTGGATTCATATATATATATTTTTTTTATTCAATGGCTTAAACATCAAACCAAATGAAGGAGATGAAGAACCAATCCATTGGCTTTGCCCTTGTTAATTAATGAAACATCTGTGTATTCGGCTAAAACTCAGAAACTAAAAAAATACACTTACAGACACTACATTAACAGATTCCATATGACCTCGAGTCAGCTTTGGTAAAAAAAAAAAAAAAAAAAAAAAAAAATGAAAAAAACACCCTGTAATATCTATTCTTTTGGGATAATGAGGAACCAAATTCGTACACAGGGAAGGGGGTAGTAAAAATGATTTTCATTCTTACTGGTAGTTGCCCCACCCCACAAAATCGCACTGGAACTAAGTCAAACAGCTGCTAATAACGGCCACTTTCTTATTATATTGAACCAGTTGCTATAGAGTAGAGAAGGGATTAAAAAGTATCATGACTTAGGATGTGAGGAGAGAGAGGGAAGGATTAAAATAAATGTTACATACATTTTAATTCATCTATTTTGTTGTTGCATTCAGTAAATATTGTGAAGTTGCGCTATTGATACAATAATCCAAACAATATAAACTATATTTTATTACACTTTTATAATAGTAGTTAGGAGTTTTTAGTGAACAAAATTGTTCATTGTTTAAGTGTCTGACAGCGGACAAGTGTTTGTAGAATGTTCTTTGCAAGTGAGAAATGTGGTTATTTAAATCAATGAAGAGAGATTGAACACTATTCAGTTGTTGGTTGAATTGTGTAGCTACGTAAAACATTCTTCACTGATTGAATTTGGAAGTCGATATTAAATTAACCTAATGGCAAAATTATAGCTTTCTAATTCTTAACAAAACCATCTTATTTTTATGTGGTTAGAATGCGACGCATACAAGCAACAATAAACCAAGTATGAAAATGCAAGAATCGTGTGCTAATGAAACTATGATCGCCACAAAACACAAATAGGTTGGCGACTGAATATTTGAATGTAAGAAGTAGTTTTTACATTGTTTAATTCATGAAGGTGTAAAAGACAAAATGAGATGGAAATTTTCATAAATCAATAAATTAGTCAATAAAAGCTGTGCCAAAAATGAATTTGAATTTTATACTTCAGTACTTTGATTTCATATTGATATTTTTATGAATGTTGATGCAACCACGATGAAAAAAACAAACAAAAACAAACAAACAAACAAAAAAACTTTAATCTGTTTCATCAGCTAATATTCAATGCTGAAATATCATGAAAATTTCTCCAACTTAAAAATTTGAGACAAAAAATAAAAACATTTATAAAAATCAAACTTTTAAAACTCATAGAAGACCTTAATCACCTACAAACTTGTATATTTTTCCAGCTCTCCTTGACCAGCAACCCAGTCTAATAATACTAAAATAGTGTTAATGATGTGTGTATACTCTTAATGTCCTATTCTATCTATCCATTTCTTGCCACACTTACTTTTTTTTCTAATGCTAACTTTTTTCATAGCACTGCCATCCCTCCACTGCACTCCAGGTTTTGTATTCATCACATTTATTGATGATTTTCTATTCTATGTATTTCCATGTCTATATCTTCAGCATAATTGCTTGTTAAACCAGACTAATGTTCAAGAGAGATGGGAAAAAGTATAACTTACTGGAGCCATTCGTAACTGTAAGAGTTTTATTTTCAGAAATAAATTCTTGCAAGGAAAAGCTAAATTTATTTGAAAAAAAAAAAAAAAAAAAAAAAATTAAAATCTATACAAAATAAACCGTCAATAAAAAATTGATTCTATATTATGACATAAAAAGATATGATTGCTATGGTGCATTTTTTTTTCAAGAAATGAAATCAAAATAAATTCGTAATTGCGTGAAGATAACCGATATAAATTAAATGGACTGTAGATGTATGGTTCAAACATGGTTGGTGCTAATTTTAGTTTTATAATTGTCGTTTTCAATATTTTTTTTTTAAGATTATCATCTTCATATTTGTAAGTAACAAGAATTTGTTTTTTTTAATTGCTAATAAAAAATTAAGGCAACAGAAGAGTTGTTGAAATTAGCCCTGGTATATCTCCATTTTTTTTTATGAAAGTGGGTCATGAGGTTAGAAAGAAGAATAGAAGCAGTACATTGTTGCTTGGAGGATGATATTAGAGTACTCACCTTATCTAGTTAGGTGCTCATATCATGTTGATAAGAAATCTGCAACAATATAGAGCAATCTGTGAGTCACTACAGACATCTGTTGAGTGCATGTGAAACGAAGGGCACATAACTAGATAAGACCAGCATTCTAAGATCATCCTCCGAGGTACAGTGCCAAAGAAAATGGACATGGTATATCAAAGAAAAGATCTGATAACAATGCTGAATGAACCAGGAAGAAACTTGAAAAGAAGAAAGAAAATCTGTATTAAGTAAAAAGTATCAAGTATAGCTGTACAATATATATATATATATATATATATATGAAATAAAATGGAGGTGGAAGGACAACGTTTCGCCCGATTTATGCAGGCTTCTTCAAGAGGGATGGTCATCAACGTTGAGTATCCAGGTCCTTCCACCTCCATTTTATTTCATATCGTCGGATTTAATCCAGCTCAACAATCATATATATATTTATTTATTAGACGAAAATCATCTTAAAAACACTCATTCAGACATCAATTCGCAAAACAAAACAAGACTTACCTATAACGGGCTCAATATCTTTCCAGATAGAGTTTTATAACAATAAATTTAGCTTTAACACTTTACTGCAGTTTCATGATAATACATTCATCGAAAGTGCTTTTTTAAATTAAAAAAAAAAAAAGGTATGAACCTGCAAGTTACCCTTATCAATAGTAAAACAAATCATTTGTGTTCAATTGTATACAAAGAATCCTTTACAATAGGTGCCATGTTTTAGCATTTAATCATCCAAAAATGGTTGATAAGCTGTAAACCCCACTAAACCATTTGTTTATCAAAGGTGACAAACATGATACCTTCTTCAGATCTATAGTCCATCTTTATGAAATAGATATTACATATAAAACTTCTTAATAAAAGGAAAAGTATGCTTGTTTACATCCTTAAAGAACTAAAATATTTCGCATTCGTCACAATAAATATTCTCATAATCAATGTCTATTTTACATGCTTGCATGCGTTGTTACATGTTCGACGGCATTAAGAAATTGATTTTCAAAAGTTAACTATCTTTGAACAGATTTTTATTCATCTTTCGCTCACTTCCTCTCATGTCTTCTTTGGCTTTCTGCTGTGAACTGAACTTGTTACCTTAACTGTTTTACATCTAACTCAAGAACTCTCATGCATTCTTACCATGTGACCATACCATCAAAGTCTCTTTCTTCACACATCTTCCTGTACTGTCCAGATTTAATCTTACTCTAAGATCATCAGAACTAAGCCTGTTTTTAAGATTCTCATTACACATCCATCAACTCATTTCTCTCCATGCAATGCATATCCTCAACTCTTACCGGACAGATTTCACATCCAGACATAACACTGCATACAAATGCCTGATAGACTCTTTCTTTGGTTGACAGTGGTAATGCTCTGCTGATTAGTAATGACAGAAGTTCCCTGAACTTCATTCACTCCTAATTCTTGCAATCACAGGATAATTTACTTCATCTTGCGTTACAATGGTAACAAACTATTCAATAGTCTCGATAGCTTAGCCATCCAGATATGCTTTCTTTACACCCAAGGTTTCATTCATTTCCATTGTCTTACACTTCTTGCACACAAATTAGACACCCAATCTTAACCTACCAGTAATCCTACTACATTTCTTACATACCCAATGTTTACAGGTACTACAAAAAATTGAATTGTACCCGATTCCCTTTCTACAAACTCAGCAGGAAAACTTTTTTCTATTTCAGAGCTTTCCAACACTGCAACCATTGATTATTAGTTTGGTTTTGCAAACATTTACTTTCAGGCTTTTACTTCCAATGATATTCCAAAGAAAATCCAAGTCTCACTTAACAGTCAAACATTAACTCGGCAGCACACAGCCCGTACAGTACAGTCTGGAGAATGTTTCTAAGACACAAAAATTAATGGAATACAGTCTTGAAATATAAAATAATTAAAAAGGTGCTTATGCAGCTATGTTACCACACTATTTAAAAGAAAAAATAGTATTCAAGTGTCATGATATTTTTGTTTATTAACATGTTAGGTCAAAGTACAGAATAGTTACAAAACACCCCTTTCCCCATGTTATTTCAGTCACAAAAAAAGAAACTCATGTTATTTTAACGCGGTAATATAGATGCACAAGTACTTGATAAAAAAATCGAAATTAATGGGAAAAAAATTGAACATCAATTTGAAAAAATACACAAATTTTTTATAATATTCATAAAAGGTTTTAATAATGGTTTACAACTATTTTGTAGAATTATGATAGTTATGCTAACCAATATTGTCATAAGCATCAATTAAAATGTTAAACCAACAAACCATACCTAACTTGAGTTCTTCAAGACTATCTTATTTTGAAGCTACTAGGATTTCAAGATCAGAAAAATAATTAAATCAGATAGAATGACTGAAACATTATGGTAATAACAAGAAATTTTTTTTTTTATTTTTATATTTGGTATCATCACTTCCGGCACCTCCTAAGTAGGGGAAAGAGGTGTAATGCTGAAAAGAGAAATTGTTGCAAATAACAGTAGAAAGGCGTAGAGTCGGCCATATTAAATACATCTTGCAAGGCAATTGGTAAATAAAAAGAAAATTCAATCACTCATCTAAATAAATTTAAAAGAACGCGATTAAAAAAAGTTCATTCTAACCCTGTATTTATAGAAAGAAAACGTGTGGCAAGAAAAAGTTATACAAACAAAGCAAATTATAAAACAAATATATATATATATATATATATATATATAACAAAAATATATATATAAATTAAAAAAATAAAACAAAAACACAATTGTGATTTATTTTTCAAGTTTTCATTTTACTCCTAAATAACAATATATTTCCAATCTTATTTTTAATTTAACAAAAATTAACATGAATATAAATTAAGCAATATATATTTTAAATAATCACAGTGAAATAAAATTACTTTTGTTTGATAGCAAAATAATTCCATTCCATCGTTAAGTGTACAAAAATTGCTTGACTGAAAGAAGTCCAAACAATAACAGTTATAATAAATATGAAATTTGGAGGAGACATTTTTATAAGTATCCAAATACAGAATACAAATCAACACTAAAGTGGAACGTAGCAAATTTTCAAGTAAAATCTCAAACTATATTTTTCCGGTGAGTAATGCAAACTTTTGTTGAACTTTGTTATTTAGATCATAGGTTAAACAATAATGCAAAAAAGTAAATCAACACTCTAAAAATTATTTAGCAAAAGAAAAAAACAACTTTGATTAACTAAAAATGATAAAGATTTATTTTCTTGAATGGGGTCAGACACAAATTTATGTAATATCTTAATTATTAGTTTGAAATTATTTCCAATGAAATAGTATTTACTCTTAAACAACATATCAGAATTTATGTCATTTGAGTAAAAATATTACTTAACAAATATTAACTGTTTACAGTATTTAGCATAAAAATTAATCTGAAAATAAATATAACTAGGTATTTCCTCCAGAAAAATCCGCAGGGGCAGATAGCTCTTTATTATATAAAAGGCAGTCGTCTGTGCTCATCTAAAAATAATAAGTTACACAAAACACAAAGCTTACATTGTACTATATCTATAATTTTTAGCATTACTTCAAATAGAATATGAACACTTGTTTTTATTATATTCATTCTCTAGGGGTCAACATGGACAAAATTAGTCAGTGGGGAATGGGAGTAATATTTAGGGCAATCTTTTTTCGTGGACGTTTTGTGTGAAATAGTAATTTTTTGTTGTGACATTTAAAAATATATTTTTTAACATATATGAGGGGAGGGGGATAGGAATAGAGAGATATAGAGAGAGGAGTTTTAAAAAAAGATTTAACACACATCTCAACTCTATTTTGTTGTCCATACCAATGCCAAGTAACCATATATATATATGTTGTGTGTGTGTGTGTGTACATATAAGAAATAGTCATCTGCCTCTGCACAATTTTCTGGAGCAGACTCATTACAATGTATATTGCCAGTTAATTTCTAAATATGGTAGGCAGCTAATATGTTATGTGTTATTTTTATCCAAGAAAATGACAAATCATGATTTTAGTGCAAAATAAGTTGTTTGGGAGTAATTCCCAAACTCATTCCACTGTAAATAATTTCTGACCCATTATCAAGATATTACTCGAACTTATATCATTTCACCTTTCCATTCAGAAAACTAAAAGGGGGGAGGAGAATAAACAAAAAAGAAAAAAAAACATAAAACAGAATCATTTGATAGGCTGACATTTTTGACATTCTTTTAGATACATTTCCTTAGAAATCTTCCAAATTTAAGGATTTATTGAATTTTCTTTCAAGATTTTTCACACTGATAATATAGTGAATTGTTCATAGAATTGAATTCCATCTAGAAAAGATTTAAATAAAATCGATTCAAAAACTTAATATACAATTAATAAAAAGAAATAAAAAAAAATTCAATCAAACATTAAAACAAAATGCTGTAATGCTGGAACATTTCTCTTTTTATCCTCATTATTTACTGAACTCTCATACAGCTTTGATTTGCTAACATTTTACTGAAACCATAAACCAATAAGATTGAAAAGGAAAGCAATTTATTTTAATATTTAGCCATAATATGTGTGTGTGTGAAAAGGAATCAATAAAGTGCTTAATCATGAGAATGTTTTCATTTCATAAGTAGCAGAAGATTTGAGATGTGTTATAAATGCCTTTTTCAAGCATTAATGGTCTACCCATGTCAATGAAATCATGGTATGATCTGGAATATACAAAAGTTTTTAAATAAATAATATATAATAATAATAGACGTTCCCATCGAATGATCATTTGTTTATAGTGGTGAAGAGTTTGTGTAATATCATGCACATTTATTGAAACCATTGCTAACCTCAGCCAGTGCAAATGATTGCCACAAGACAGAGCAGACAATAGACCTTGCGTTTTACAGTTTTTCTTCTAGATGCACGTTTTAACGAAGACTGAGAATGCATCTCTCCCAGTGTTTTTTTTTTTTAAAACATGTCCCCAGATACTACCCTGGAAATGTTTACATCCACTTTTATGCTCAAATGATCACCCATTTGGTACTAGCTAGGCTTCATAGATCGGTGATCTATGAAGAACCAGTGTGCCAACAGGATTAGGATATATATATATATATATATATATATATATATATATATATATATATATATATATATATATATATAACAGAGGACGTATGAGCATGTATGAAGATAGCAGCAGCAGCCGATGGATGGCTAGCGAAGGTATTAGCAGCAGCAGCCGTTTTGAACACTATGCAAATTAGCAAGTGTGGGAGGACTTGCATCAGAATAAAACAAAACAAAACAAAAAACAGGAGAAAAATGCACCACGTGGCGAGGGGTAGAAAGAAAGAAATAAGATGGATGTATGGCTCTGTAGTGGCAGCAAGAGATTTTTAAGCTGGTGTTGAGACGGCAGGGTTTGTTAATCTCATGGCAGACAAAATGAACAGTTAGAAAAAAAAACAAGAAGCATTGTTTGGAAAGTAATGGTAATAAATGCCTTTTTGCCTAAAATAAAAGAAAAAAAAAGAAGAAAATCTGAGTCCAATTTATTTATTTTTGTTTGTTTGTTCCTTTTTGACCGCACTGGACGGCATAGGGGTCAGAGAGGTTTGAACTGTAACAAACATGGTTCGAGCATAACGGTCATATTACACACACACATTTTGGTGATGATCATTCACTGTAAAAGAGAGCAACTACCAAGTTATTAAGGGATAAATCAATAAATTGTTGGAACTCGATATCACACATAGACCAATATTTGGACATGAGGCTGATTTTACTGATATTTATCTGTGATGTCATTGCTTCAATTTTAGCCGTGTTGTACAAAAATGATTTTAGACAATGTGTATAAAAGGAAAATAACAGTATGCATGTCAGATGTTATTTTCTTTTTTATTTTTATAATACATATCAACAATAAGTAGCAAATCAATAATTGCATTTCCAAAATTCTACTTGAATTTATAATAATTCAAAGTTTTTACTGTAATAAACAATTATAAATGAAATACTCAGAAAATGTAATTCACTTTTATGCATTTTAATAGTCACACAAATTCATATTTAAAAAGTATAAAATGTCTATAAACCATGAAATCTAGCAGTTAAGAATTCATTCAATTGAATTTATATTTTGATCCATCAGTATTTTCAGTTTGGTATGAATTAAAAATCTATTTAAAATAATTTTTGTAAAAAATAGTTTGCCAATAATTATCCTATATGAAGATAGATTTGAGAGGAGAAGGCACTTGAGCATTGCATATGAATCCATTTTATCGTTTATCTTGGTAACGGCACTAACTACATCTACTACATTTAATGCATTGTTGATATGTTTGCTGATTAAGAAAAATAAATGTTTGTAAAAGTTTTGTGTTAGTGAAAATCTTGTATATTAAAGGCTGATAGCTTTAAACAGTTCAAGAGCACCCTTAGCAAATGTTTGCCTAGCCAAGTCAAAAGGTCAAGTTTGATAAACAAAGAGTGCGGAAGTAGAGATCATGTGAAGAGTGATGTCACTATGAGGTTCAGAAAATTTGAAAATGGAGAATGGGTTTAACAGGACATCTAAAATGAGTCGTTAAAACAAAGCAAGTCTGTTTCTATCTTTGCTCCACCATCCTCCAACAACGATAAAAGATTTGCCAATGTTAAATCATTCAAATTAGCAGCAACTGGAGAAGTTTTCTTTTCAGTGCACACGAGTTCGATGTGAGAGAAAGCCATCATCATTTCTTCAGGATCTAACTTGAAGAATTTGTCAATCTCATTGTCACTAGATGAATTCAATTATTTAAAACAAAAATGTTTAAAATATTCTATTAATAATTCTGAGAATTGTCTGTTTGTCAGTAATATTTTGAAGTTGCAACATCATAATGAAAAAAAAAAAAAAAAAAACGGCAACAAACGCTGTAACAAAATGCTTAATAAAAGAGCAACTTCATAGTTGATTACTATTTGAAGCTTTCCAAAAATAGATTTGTTTCATGCATCATAAGTAGGAATAAAGATTTTCTAAGAGAAAGAAAAATGCAATCATACCATAATTCTTCTTAAGAAACATCAGCAACTCACACATGCATACTTGCATAAACTTCTTCAGATTAATAAGCATTTACCCCCCCCCCCAAAAAAAAAAATGTTATCAATCAGAAAGATTGTTCCTTTGTCTATGGCATCAGGCAAAAATATTATGAAAAAAAATCTGTAACAAGCAATCATGGTCCAAAAGTCTCAAATGTTAGGATAAGAACAGATGTGTAATTGATCCCCCATCCAGAGTCTTATTTTTAAAATCAGCCATTTTTGGAGTGACAACTGTAAAAGTCAAACTTTTAAAATCTCTATGCAAGTAGTTTTGTTTTGTTCATAAAAAAATAATACTTATTACATGAAATGATTATTGGTGGATCAGGTGTGAATCTGTATTGAATTACGAGAATTACAGAGTAATGAAAAATAAAGTTTCATGAAGCATCCAAATGTTTTGCTGTCATAGATTAATACGAAATCAAAATGGCAACATAATTGCATATGATAAATACTTTTTTAATGGCCCTCCTTTCTCAACCCCCACCCCCCACAATGAAAACTATCACTGACATTCACTGAAATTCTAAGAGTTTGAGTCTCCATCAAAAAAAAAAAAAAAAAAAAAAAAAAATTGGGACAAACAATTTAAAAATGCATGCTTGCATGAACTCCCTTGGATTAATAATCATTTTCACCAAAATCTTATCAGAAAGTTTCCTCTTTTATTTTATTGAGACAGCCATGTTAGATGGTCTATGACATCAGACAAAAATATTTAAAATAGCCTCAGCAAGAAATAATGCCAAAGAAAAAAAGAAAATAAAAAGAACATTTTAAAAAGCGCCACAAATCAATAAAATAAGCAGCAAACTGCAATATTCAGTGTTTTCTAACTTGTCTCTTTATATTTATTGAATAAAGCAAGGGGGGAAATGCGAGAGATTTTGGCAAATAGGCATTAGATTAAATAAGCAATAGTGTATAATTATTAATTATACTCAAAATTATGATTTTTTTATAAGTTTGTATAGATATATTCTCTTATTTGTAAGAATAGAGTAATGTTATGTCGCAACACAAGCCTAACACACAATCTGTATGTTAAACATGATCTATTTTTATTCGACAAGATTGTATATAACAAAAAGTTAAAAAGCTTATTGAATAGTAAAATATAAATACAAGCTGCTTAAAAAAGCCAAGGCACAAAAGGTTGAAATTAGGCACTTATGTATATTTACAAATGAATGCGTTCATATAAAACTTGTTCAATATACAAAGTAGTTGAGTGCTATAATTCAAGTCATAAATAGAAGCAATATAAAAACATAGCATAAGAAGCAATAACAGAAACATTTTGTAGTTGTAGCTTCTTGTGAGTTGGCAATATGACAACCAAGCAAAGAGAATGAATGCGTACACCTGCATTATAATTTAGGAAAGGTGTTTATGAAAAAAATATGAAAATACTAACTTAACTATAATATATAAAGGATGGATATTAATTCAGTTTTTGAAAAACTTTTCTACTTTACAATAGAAACAAAATTGTTTTAAACCTTTCAGAAAAATATAATAATTTTCAAAAGAATCATCGCAGATGATTTATTTCAGGCTTTAAAATATCAATAAAGTCTACGACTATAAGAGTCAAAACTATAAATATGTTGTCAGGAATGATGAATATCTAGCAAAATAATTTTTTTTTTTTAAACTAAGGAAAAGTGTGAGAATTTAATTTCCAATGTGTTTTCTTGGTTGCTTTGAGAATGAGATACGAGAATATGTCGAGAATCAAACAAAAGACTTTAATTGCAGTTAAATGTTAATCCTGTTTACTGGGCTGCTTTGGATCTGTTTGTCCCATCTAAAAATGAAGAAACAAAAATATTACAAACAAGCATAAAATGAAATTTCAGAAATTCTGGATCATTTTATACATGTGTGGGCATGTCCATTATGCTTTCATATCTCGTCTGATATAATAGAAAACGACAAAATTTTCATCTTACACTAAATCAACAAAAACACAAGATAGTTAAAAGTTAATCATTTTAAAGGAATAATAGTTCATTCAAATAACTATTTTATTATTTTAATTCCTTATAAAGTATGTTTGCTATTGTAACGTTAACAAATATATACAATAACCGTAAAAATAAAGAGAAATGTATGAAATTGTTACTGTTATATTATTTTACTTAAAAAAAAAAATGAAAATAATAAAATGTTAAAAAAAAAAATAAAACAAAAACACAGAATCAACAGTAGACTTGAAAGTCTTTTACTTGAGTTCAATCCTGTACTTGAAAAGAAGGCACAGAATAATAGCTTGTAAATAAAAAAAAAAAAATATGTATATAATAAATATCAATACTATAAGACACACTGCTAGGACGTTAAAGTGTGCCAATTACCTTGAGATTTTTAGTTCAACACTAAACAAAGGTAGCAAGATGATTTACCAAGTAATCTGAAAGAATTTCTCAAGGTCTGGTGAAAGGAATACGAACCCCCCCCCCGGCTCCAATAAAGAGTTGGGTTAAAAATTTTATAATGGTTTCCAAGTTCAACACAAGTCACTAAAAGAAGGGCCAAGGGCAAAACAAAAATGAAGAACGCGCCTCAAAATTGTAAATAATAATGAAAATTTCCTAAAATACAAATATGTACATATTGAATGAATACAACTGAATCAATATATCTGCTTCATTTAAAAGCTATTGATTCGTTTTATATTGTGTTTAATTGTTGGTTTTCTTCCAATTTTTTTTTTTTTTTATCTAACCGGGGGAAAACAAAACATTTTTCAAGTGAATACCATATTTCTACACTATATTTTCTTGCATATAACTATGATTACTAATGCCATAAGAAGCAAAATTTGGAACAAAAAAACTAAAGGCAAAAAAGTCAAGTTTTAATTCTTTTATATTCAGTTTGAAAATACTTTTGCATTTGAATTGATAAGATTACAAACACTCTCATATTTAAACCATATTATACACAAGAGATTAATTTATTTCCATTATTTGTATTGATAAATGGGAGTGTGTGTGTGCGTGTATATATATATATAGAGAGAGAGAGATAAAATGATAGTATCGTTGTTGTTTCCTAGTTGCAAATCCACTGAAACTCATGTGTTTATCAAAAAGAGCTTCATGACAAGCAGAGTGTAATTATATTGTATTTACACAGGCAGCAACAAGAAAGTCCGCACAAACTATACCTCATTTGATTCGCCTTTTAATCTTCTATAATCAAATGAGGTATAGGTTGTTTAAACAGTTACATTAAATTTAGTTTAAATTTGCAGTTTTTGAAAAAATTACAAATGCGGACTTTCTTTTTGCCGGCACTGTATGTATAAAAACATTGGCCAATAATGTTTGTATGAATGAAAACAGTATAATATACACACACGCACACACACACACTTAGTAATATTAAGGATTTATTTTTACTCACTTATAAGAAAAGCCTAATGAAAACAGGTGAGATAAATTGGTTGATTCTCTCAACCACTTGTTCACAACAAAATGTTTTCAAGTTCGTGCTGGCTTTGCTTGTTTTGGTAAAACCACCATCAACAGCACACAAAATAGCAACGTATCATCAGATGAAAACGATCGTAACCACCAGAGGTAATAATTCATTTTATGGATCAGTTCTATTGCAGTAAAGATTTTGTCAAATTTATAATTCTGTTATTTCTGTTCAATTCCATTTAAAAAATGACATTACTGATAAATGTTAGTTGAAGGAATTAATTCGCTTTTATTACCATTTTGTTTATTAGAATATGTATTTTTTTTTATAATATAAACCGAAAAAACAAATTCATTTTATGTTTAGATGAAAAATTAACAAAATATTGTTTGATATTGACAAATTTTTTTTTTGTTTTTAAATTTAAATAATTTTAAATCTAACTCAGCTTTCTTGGTGATCAGTATTATTAATCGTCACAAATATCAGGTCATCTCATAAGTTTTGTAGGAATCGGTGGTTTTACCAAAAAAACAAAAAACAAACAATATAGTTTATCAGTTACATTTGTATAACAGAACACACAGAAATTGCTTTTTTCAAAATCAAAAATGTTTGGTATAGTCTTAACACTGACAAACAGTTACATCCAAGGAATTATAGTGGAAAAGATTGTTTAGATTTTCATAAAATCTAATTTTCTCTACATTTGTACTATTAGTAAGAGGAAAAAATAAAAAATTATACAAATATTTAATGACTATTTTTTAAAATTAGAATCGGAAATAATTTCGAAAATGCATTTTATATTTTAGAGAATATTTTCAAGTTTAAAAAAGTTTTAATATGACCTTTAAGTTATAGGAAATGTGTTTCATTCAATTCAAATTTGTAAAAGGATTTTCAAGGATATTCCTTTATATCTATATACATTTAAAATGGAGTTTTTTTTTCTGTCTTGCTCCGACATGGATATTAAAAGCCATTCTTTTTCTATTTAAAAAATTATTGAAACCAACATTTTAATATAAATGTATATAGTCAAGGATATGCGAGCGACTACATGAAGTTTAACAAATTTGCATGAAAAAAAGTTGAAGTTAGCAGCGGTAAACCGATTATCTTCTGAGCATGTGTACATATACATTTTTATCTTGAAGTCACTTAACTTTTAGCTTTTTTTTTTTTAATCTATCTGATGACAGGTCAGAGAGTAACAACAAAGAATGAAGCACTAAATAACGACTATATCTAGAGCAGAGCACTGAATGTTTTGTTTTTGATGCCAACTGATGGCACCGAAGTAGGTTCTTTTTTTAACTTTAGAAATCATTACTATTAAATGGGTGCAAAAATAATGTCGTTTTTGGCTGTTCAACTTCAAGTGAAAATATGACAATATTTTTGCACCAACCTAATACATATATATTGGGCACAATATAATAATCGATAGAGAATTTGTTCTATAATAAGAAATCTGCATAAATTAAAATATATTTAAGAGTAGATTATGACCGGGCAACGCCAGGCAGCCTGCTAGTATATTCTTCTATCTATCTTCTATATATATAAAAGCCAAACGTCTGTGTGTATGTATGTATGTTTGTTTGTAACGCTAAAACTTTTGAAAGACGGAACCAAACTTGACAAATTTGGTATCATATCGAAGCCCCATCACCCGGATGACAAATATCGAAATTTCACGTCAAACGGACCACTAGAAGTTGGTCAACTGATCAGTTATCTTCGAGGGGGCCCCCAAAAAACCTGTCATTATCTATATATATAAAAGACAAATGTTTGTTTGTAACGCTAAAACTTGAGATGAAAGATTCCTCTCCCCTAAGAATAAAACATATGTTCAATATCTGCTTTTGTTTTTTCATTGTTTATACGGTCCCGAGCAACGCCGGGTAGCCCTGCTAGTATATATATAAAAGGCAAAATGTGTGTGACCATTTCGTGTATGTCTCGCAAAGGCTTCTTTCGCACACGCTCCTGGGGTCGTTACTATCGCTATAAACGGTTTATATAGGTCCTATATCATAATATCTAGGATTTGGGAACGTGGGTTGTCTCTAGATTTATTTACGTCGACTTTTATGAGATTCGCGCTATTTCGCTCTGTACCCTGTTTGCCCTGCATTTTAGTATAAATACAGTGAAATTAAATTAAAACGTTGTGTTCTCGGCTTTCGCACTGCTTTCCCCCCTTCCCACCATCATCTGGGGGGAAGTGAAAACTAAAAATAATGATCCTGCGATGACCTCATTTAGCATCTTCCTGTCAATCAAACCACTTTTACTAGCTTTATAAGCCTTAAGACACTAATCAATTACTCTCACTCGTGGTCAAGACGGTTAAGTAGTTGGCTTTGGTCCCCACCTCCGCGTCAAGGTTTCCGGGTTCAATCCCTCTTCCTGACCAAAACTATTTTTTTTTTCTTTTACACCTTTAAACACCCGGGCAACGGTTTTTTTTTTATTACTTCGCTTATTCTTTAGTTTACCCCCCCCCCATACACGGGTTTATTTATGCCATTTTTTTTTCAGTTTTGGTTTTGGGTTTGTTTTTTTTTACATCGTCTTTTTTCCCCCCATACACACACCTACAAACACCCGGGCAACGTCGGGTACCCCCCCCCTCCCGCTAGTATATATATATATATATATATATATATATATATATATATATATATAAAGGTGACCATGTCGGTGGTGTGTGAGAAGAACATCATATGTAAACAGCACATACTACATTTTAAAAAGACACTTTCTTTCTTATGTCAGAGTGGAGTAGAGTTCCAATTCGGTCCTAGGAGACCATTCTCTCAAGCATCACCTTTGGGAGGAGTGATTAGTTTATCGCTGGCCAATTTTGCATTCCTCCAATGATTTTGTTTTAGAATAACTAAATTATCCACTATGAACTGACTTCATGTTCAACTTGTAGAAACTTGCAGCAAGATAAACAAGTAAGACTACTTAATAGACTGGTGCCATCAAAAAAGAAAATTCCTTGTATATCAGAAAGTTAGGGATCAAACTGATATTGTATCCATAGTGTAAAAAAGAAGTCTCCATCTTCTTATATCTTCTTCTATTATACAAAGGAGAGATATCTGTTAGTGTGTTTGTATGTCTCACTAAAACTTTTGAAATTCAAAGCAAATAAGAATGATTTTGGTGCTGTCTTAGAAGACAAGGACTGACACATAATATGTGAAATTTAGAACAAAGTATTCTTTTTTTCTACCTTAACGACTGCAAAATCTGATGGGAGGGGGAAGGTCACATAAAATCATTTCTTTCTAAACGATTTCAGCATCCATACGTGTGAACCACTTCACCTCTCGGATACGTTAATTACATAAATTTGCAACGTAATGCTATGGCTGTCAGCATGGCCGTATAGGTTAGAGGGTTGTCTCAAAACTATTGGTTTTTGCGTTCACGTCCACCTTATGGTCGACGTTTCATTTTTTTTTAATTTTTATTGTTTTTAATACAATAAGTGATCAGCGACATATTTTTGAAAACATAAGAAAACGTTTATTTTGGTTAAAGAAAGACTTCTGCAGTTTATGGACCGTGCTGAAACATACAACCACAAGTTAAAGTTTTTGCATTTTTAATTTTAAAAGATTTTTTTCATTTAATTCAGAATTTAGATTTTTTGTTTGGTTCTTTGTATTATTTACTTGGCTTCCCACATGAAGACAAGAAGCAATTTTTATTACTTATGTAAATCACATATATATATATATTTTTTTTAATCGTAACTGCTTAAAACCCCTTTTTTTTTTTTTATTAAAGGGTATTTTCAATAAAATTCAGTGAAGGTTAATCAGGCCAGTTTTTGTTGAGTGTCAGTTCTTTTCCATACTAGACAAAATCTTTGGTACTGCCTGCAAGTCAAAATAAGAATAGTAAATCATCATATATTAAGGAGTATAAATTAGTCAATCCAGAGTGTTCAATATCCTGGGTAGAGCCTATGGAAAGTAAATTTGCTTACAGCATTCAACTTTGAGGTTCGTGCCCAGCAAGTGTCATTTTTCAGCAATCATTTTTAAAACATAAAAACGTTCATTTTGGTTAAAAAAAAACAAAACAAAAAAAAAGAAACACTTGTGCAATTTCTGAAGTGCTGAAAATAACTTTCGGTTTAGATTTTTTTTTTTTTTTTACTCTGCGTAAAACTTGATTTTAATTTGAAAGGTACAAT
Source organism: Euprymna scolopes (assembly GCF_053919585.1). Classification (NCBI taxonomy): domain Eukaryota; kingdom Metazoa; phylum Mollusca; class Cephalopoda; order Sepiida; family Sepiolidae; genus Euprymna; species Euprymna scolopes. The sequence continues at coordinate 17,304,590 of NC_136504.1, read as the reverse complement.
AAGTCCTTATGCAACAAAGAAATAATTGATATTAAACCTTTTAAATGATTTTCTGATATTATCGTTTTTCACAAGTGTACTTGGGATGCTGAAAATGTACACTTTTCTTTTTTATCTTTACACATGTTTTGCAGTTGGCGAAGCACTGAACATAACTTTTTTTTATACTATGCGTAAAACTTGATTTTAATTTTAGAATACTATTTAAAAATTTGGTACAATAAGTCCATACAAAACAAAAGAAATAATTGATATTAAACCTTTTTAAAGATTTTATGAATATTTGTTTAAAAGTGAATTTAGGACGCTGAAAATGTACACAACCTTTTTTATTTTTATTTTGGATGTTTTCAAATGCAACTATGTTTCTTCTGTTTTATATGGCCCGACAATGGTGGGTACCTCTTCTAGTCCAAAAGAATACAAAATTAATGTAGAAAAAATAGTCAATAAAAGATTTTAAAAAAAAAAAAAAAAAAAAAAAGTATTTGCGTTTCAAATTAACTAAAGTTACATAAAGTTACAAATTATTATTTTAAACATAAGATTTAATTTTTTCTTTTTGTTTTAAACCTCCCTCACTCTTCCACCATAAACTTCAATTTCTGGAGAGCTATATAAGATTGTTTGATAATTTCTTAGTTGATACAATCGTGTTCAAATGTGTTAGTAACGTTAAAAAAATTTCAGATTTATATATTTATTAGTTTGCTATGTATTATTTCTATTTTAAAATAATTAATAATTTTTTTTTAATTAAAAGACCAAAATGTTTATATTAAAAAAAAAACAGTCATAAAAAAAAAAAAAGAGTGGACATTATAGTAAGAATCTATATAATATTCTGCTTGTTCCTTAGTTAATCCGTACGTTACACTTTGAAAAAAAAAACAAAAAAAAAAAACATACAATTTTCAAAGGCCAAACTGCTCCAGAAAAGATTAAATTAAAATGGGGTTTAAAAGGGCCAACCTAGCAACACCGGACAAAATATGAGTGATGTCCCATTGATGTAACCTCGTTTTTTTTAATTATTATTATTATTATAAAAAATAATAAAAAGGGAACATTTGAAAAAAAACAAGGCAAAAGAAAACAAAAAACATTTTCTGCCAAGAGGTGCTGGATTGTAGAGTACATTAAAGATTGCCTCTTACAATGTGATTTTATTATTTGTAATGAACTATGTAGCACAATATTACTTTCTGAGTATTTATTAATATATATTCAGTTTGATATTTAAAATACAATGGACACTATTTTTATAGAAATGTTAATAAACTCATATTTGCTGCATTGGTTTTTCTGTCCCTAAAACTAATTTCTTGCGCTACCCAGAAAAATATCAGCTTTATCAAAACATTCGTTGATTAAATATATTTCTCATTCCGTGGCATTTTCATGGGTCATGCTAGTAAAGTAAATATTACACGAGAAAATACATATCAGTTATTGTTATAAAATTAATAATTTTTAAAAAACATTCATAGGTTAATCATGATTTTATTAAAATAAACAGCTGCATTGAAATAATGTCCAATAATATATTCGGACATCTGTAAACTATGGAATTATACATTGTTTTCTTGATCAAACGATTTTTTCTCAAAATAACTTGAATTCCTGGCCTTCGGGCTGGAATCAAAGAGTAGGATATACTAAGGATGACCACCATTTCCTCACATTCTCCACAGTTATGAAGGCTTTGTGCCTAAGTTATTAATTGTATTTATATTTTTTTTGCAAATAATTCAAAGTATGTGTTCTGTCCTCAATTAGAGGAGGAGAGATACTTCTCGACTGGATTTTATTTTTATTCTAAACAGAGTGCTCCAATTTGGAAAAGTTACATACCCCATTCAATTAAAAACCAGCTACTATCTAAATTTTTCCTTGTGATGAGACCAGCAAATAGGAGCACATATAAAATGGCTATATTTTCATAGTTTATGTGAGCATTTCTTTTGTATTTTACCAAATTGTTAATAAATAGTATTTATTTACAGTTGAAAATTTATTTTAAAAAAAAAAAATAAATAAAATGTATCAACTGCTTATTTTACAAAACAGACAATTTTACAAATGTTAGATTTGCCAACACCAAGTTTCTTTTTTTTTTTTTTTTTTTTTTTTAACTTTCACATAAGAAATCTTATTCATCATTTTCAAAAGTCGAGTGAAAATAAAAAACCTTGGCCAAATATTAAGTATTCTTACGTCTCTAAATGGTGCGAGTGGCATCCCTATATGCTTTTATGGCAAAAAATAATGTTATTAGATTTAATTATGATAGAAACCTGACAAATAAAGTACAAATAAAAAGTAGACAGTGCAAACTCGTCTTCTTGTATAAGTTTCTTTGAAAGCTATAAATAATTTTTTAAAATTAAAAACAGTATTTTGTACTTATTTATGATATAATTTCAAACTGGACTGATATATTTTTAACTTTTATGATTACATTATTTAATTATTTTTAATAGCTCCCCAGAAATGGTTGTTTATGAAAGAAGAGTGAAGGAGATTTAAAACGGCAAAAAAATTAAACCTATCATGTTTCAAATCATAATATTAGGATGCAACTTTAACTAAAAATTAACGAAAAGCTGACAAATAGTTTTTTTTTTTTCACAACTTTTCATACATTAATTTTGGATGGAGGCCTCTATTGACAATACAACTACATCAGTTTAATCTGACTTTTGACATACAAGGAATTTTCACTTTTTTGATCAGACCAGTCTATTACGTATATTTACGGTAGCAAAGTTAGACAACGTCAGTTTATAGTGTAGAATTTAGTCACTCCAAAAAGGGGTCACTTTGGATGAGTGTAAAATTAACTATGATCAAACCCATCAGCATTTAAAAGATGTTATTAATACCAATTTTTAATATAATTTTTTCTAGTAAATTGTACCATAATAAAATAATTAGCAATTTAAAGAATTTTAATCCAGCTAAAATGTATGAAATGAGCTAATAAATTTATATTATTTATAAATAAAAATTGTAATTATTTTTCTTTTCTACATTTTGTTTAATATTCAAAACATTGTTTAAATGAAGACAATTACCATTGTTTATTTTTCTTTTCAACACTGACGATTTCTATTTAAAATAAGAATGTTATTAATAAAATAAAACGTTTCCGTTTTCTATGATGTAAAATAAATCTCGATTTGACCTAGGTACATTTTTTGTTGTATTTTTAATTTTTTTTTAGTAGTCTGACAAGTAAAAACTGTGCATTATTTGAAATATTTATGGAATGATTCTCAACCAATTTTCTACTAATTTAAAGAATTTCTTTTGTTCAAAATATTTATCTCATGGTGATTTAGAGTTATCGATTACAACATCACAATTTGAGATAATTAAATTTGAATAATTCTAAACAATCTTAGAAATGGCAATTTTTCAAATATTGAACCTTTATAGAGGTTTTATAATCATCTTGATAGCAAGATTTTCATAATTGGTTCAGTCAATCAGGAGTTAGAAAATTCAGCTGATGCTGATAATTTTTTAATTTAGTCAATCCTTGAACCCACGAATTTGATTTCAATGCGGTTCTTGGAGAAATTTGTCAGGATTCCAAGAATAAGATAAAAAAAAAAAAAAAAAAAAAAAAAAAAAACGTAAATTTTAAAATCTAATAAGAAAATAGTCCTTTTATTTTTATGTTTTCTCTCACCAAAATTGAATAATAGTATAGATGTGAATTATCCTCCACCTCCCACTGTGGAAAGAATCACATGACAAGAATTCAGGAATGTCAACTTAAAAGAACAGATTATTCCCAAAAACTGTTCTTAATATTCTGATAACAACCCATTCTATTGAGAATACTTCGCCAGCTGTTTATATATAACTAAGAAATGTATTTCTCTTGTCTTTGTCACAAAATGAAATGGCTCAGTTACAAAGAAAATGGTGTGTACGTCAGGTAAACTGTTCTTATAGTTTGAAATGATGGCAAACTAAAGAAAGGAAAAAAAAGGGGGGGGGGAAGAGGTAAATATCGTTTTTTTTTTTTCTTCTCTTTTTTGGTAAAAGTGATTTGCATCCTTGGAATGCATGGGTAAGATTTTACTTTATCCTTTTAGATTTTTATACATATTTGATGCAGGACGCATAGCTATCTGCATCCCTGAAATTGTTGTATATATGACAAAACATATTTTACATGTAATACACTGAGAAAATGAATCGCAATAACTTGATGATATATTGCTTCCATTATGTATTTGATAGTAATGTAAATTAATTGTAAAGATAATTATAGAAAATAAAGCCACTTAAACATGTTTCTATTATTTTATTAATTGGGTGATTGAGTTTGTGTGCCTGTTTTTCCAAACTGATTTACACATAGTAATTCATTAAGCAGTTATTTATTGAAATCAAAAATACATCAGTGTAAAATATTAAGACGAACTTTAAAATCCTACGTTTAAAAAAATTACAAAATTAAATTCATAACAATACATTTCAACTTTTTATTATATATATATAAAAAACGATATTTTAATCTTTTGTTAATGAGTGAAAAAAAAAAATAGTAAAAAATGAATTTGTGTTCCTTTAAAATTTTTAATTATTTAAACTATTAAATACACTGTAATTTCTGGTTTTAAACTTTAAATGTTCATGTATCAAAAGATTGCAAGTTTTTGAAACTACTTACATCAAACAATTCTATAGATTTTAAAACAATATTACCATACAAAATTATTTATTTTTGTAACAATTTAGTTGAATTAGTAATTTAATGCTCAAATGACACGTCAATGATAATTAAATTTAAATATCCAAATTCTACTGAAAAAATAATTTGGTAAAAAAGAAATAGTTTAAAAATTCATTTTTCTTCCTTTTTTTTTATCAAGCACATTAAGAATTGTTTAAACAAGGGAATCTTATTTAAAGCTTTGATACATTTAAATAATTACAAGCGATTTTTCCAATTTTTGAAAATATAATGTTATCAATTTCCTTTCAAGACGTAACAGAAGTGTACAACACAATAATTTTAAATTCCACGATTTTTCCGTCTTAGTATTTGATGTCCAGTAAAACTATTCACAATTGTTTTCCCTTTAAATCATTTATAAAGTAACACTTCTAAAATGTCTTTTTAACTGAGTCATATACGTGATATATTTTTTATTGTTAAGAAGGAAGAAAATGATATCATTTTCTTCCTTCTTAACAATAAAAATCTATCACGTATATGACTCAGTTAAAGACATTTTAGAAGTGTTACTTTATAAATGTCTCATCTTTCTTCGAATTTTTGCCAAATAATTTCTGCGTTACTTCTATCCGCTTCATTTTCGAATGCCACGGTTATGTACCTTTTAAGGTCTTCTTTTCCCGACAGTAACAGAATGTGGTCAACCTGTTTTTCTAACGGAATATTTTTGACTGACAAATAAAGGTTACAACATTGCTTAATCTGAACGCTTAAGTTAGCTCTGAAATTAGCTCTGCAGTTCGTTCAAAGCCATTGTCATATTTAGTTCCAGACAATATTAAATTCACAGGTTTTTTTTTTTTTATATATATAAATACGAAAGAACAAACACACATGTATATTTGTTTTCTGTGGAAAACTATCTGTATGTGTATTTATTATATATATATATATATATATATATATATATATATATATATATATATATATATATATATATAATTATTAAAATAATTATTTTTTATTTTCTGCCACGAGTTTTATATTTGTAAGCTATGTATGATGAACACCCTGTTTACTCATGGTTTGTAATATGGCGTCGTGTGTATTATTTCACCAGGTGGAATGTCGTGTACCGTTTTATTTTATGTTTTGAAATGTCATCCGAATATATTTAACACATCCCATCTTTTTAGTTTTAGTTCAGAAAGGTAGAAACAAAGGGAACCATCGCTGCCACCATGAAATATTCTTTCATTGGTAAGAAGGAAGAAAAACAAAATGCTTGATATAGTCAAAGAGTCGTGAGATGACATCGATTTTTTTATTCTAGGTAAACCTGCCCAAACGGAAAGGGTTATACGCCTTAAACTCTGTTGATTAGAGAGTTCTCTAATGGCAGGTAACGGTTACATACTATCACAATATGCATTTAAGCAGTTATAATCACATATTTATCTACAGCCTTCTATTTTTTCTATTTAGTTCTACACACCGTCAACCTTATAGTTATTGTATGACATCTATAATGCAAAAGTACAATATATATATATATATATATATATATATATATATATATATATGGAGAAATAAAAGGGAACAAACCAAGTTATATGTTCATCTACATTTTGTCTTTATTTCAAGACTTCCCCGGGATGATTAAATTGAAGAAAATAAAAACCAGTATAATATTCAAAAATATACCTGAAATATATATATATGTCAAAAAGTATATTTTCAAATATTGTACTCATAGTTTATTTTCTTTAATTTAATCACCCCGAGGAAGTCTTAAAACAAAGACGAAATGTTAATGAACATATAACTTCTCCCTATCTTGTCAGAATATTATTTCCTTTATTCTCATCATATATGTTTGTGTGAAGGTAAACTTTGAAATTAACTGATCATTACAAATTGTGAACACAGCTACTAGGCGTAAGACACAGTAATGTGGGCTCTATTTAGCTTAGTTGTATGCAAAGGATGAAAATAGAGTGCTAGAAGCCTTTAGTGAAAATTCAGATACTTCTGATTTTGATGAAGTATTAACCATGAATGAATATTCTGAAATTTTCAGTTAGATAATTTTTCTGAAACCAAAGCCAACATTAAAACTGCCTGCAACTACTGCAGATAGGTAATAAGAAAGGTGAAAGAATCCTGTGACTAATCTGGTAAATCTAAAGTTGCTGAACTGAGGCTTGCTTCTAGAAAGTTTTGGATAATAACAGACAAGGTACTGCACAAATGCACAACTTTTATTTCAACCATAATTAATCGATCAGTGGTGATTTCCACGAATTTGGAATAAGAATAATAATAAAAAAAAGGTTTAATAGCATATATATCTTTATCTTAATTGTCATAAGGGAGCATAAAAAATGGTTTTGTTTAATGAATTTATTTTTATTATAAACTAGCAGAATAATTGTCTTGGAATGGTTATTCTTCTAGGGGAAAAGATTTTTATGCATGTCAATATTTTAGATTGAATGACAATTATCTTCCTATCTTGGACATAAGTTGGTATTCTCATGAGAAAAAACATTTTATCAATGCAGCAAAATTTTCTGTAAAAGCCACTCGTATATTGTGAAGAGTCAGCATGAAATATTCGTCATCGAATAGTTTTCACTCATCAGAATACATTTTAGAAAACCCATTTTGGTGAATAAGATAAACATTTTCTATTTAATATGCCGATGATCATTTTTCTCAAAATTTCAACAAACTTTTCAAAGTCAGAGTGTAATACAGTAAATAAAAAAAGTAATTTTGTCTCAAACTATTTCTTAATCGTTTGAATTCTAGCCTGAATTTGTGATCCTAACTTGTATGATCACATCTAAGTGAATGACGACATTTCCAATGCAAACCTTTTCTGTTTCAACGTTACAATGATATTTTTCTAATTTGTGACACCTGTATTTCATGAGACGACATGCAAGTTTTACAATTTCTTTAGAGGTCAAAAGCTAAAAAAAATAAAATCCCATACAACTGAGATGGAGATTGGTTTTAATTTTCCTTACACTTTGATTTATGAAAATTTGTTAACAATTTTTGTACAGAATCATAAAAAATTAAACAGACACAAAATGTCTTATTCAACAAAATGATTTAGAAAACAAAACAAAACAAAATAAATGCTACCTAATAGCACAACATTTATAGTTAAATTTAAAAAAAAAAAAGCCAACTTGCTCGTTTAGAAATGTTGTTTTATCTAAAACAAAAAATTTTATTAAAAAAAAAAAGAAAAAAATGGACATGCCCAGAAAAAAATTAAATATATAATTAAAATAAAAAACAAAAAAAAAAAAACAATTAGAAATGAAAAATAAGAAACTAATAAAATTTAAACAAACAACCAAAAAAATTAAGAATATAACTTTTCAATTAGAATTCTTCTATGATATTATTCCATTACATTTATTGAATGATAACTATTGTTCAGAAATTCAAATGTAAATCTTATATATATTATAATCATATTTATATACTTTTCAGAAATTATGCTTTTACTTTCGTAAAAAAGGAAAAAAAGGTTTTAGAAAAATAATTAGTAATAAGTGTGAAAAGCAACTAAATTAAAAGCAAAAAAGTTAAAAATGGAAAGTATAGCAAAAGCAAAGATTGTTAAGAATTAAAAAAAAAACAAACAAACAAGAAAACAGAGCAGAAGAGTCAGGTGGCGTTGCTATGAGCAGAAGAATGTGTTAGGAATTCCAGCTACAATTGCTTTAGTTTGTTATTTGTTCATTTCTATCATCAAACGTTTCCTACCTGCATCCTGTACAATATGATCCATCATTCGTATTACCTATCTCCAAGACCTTCTGTCTCATTAATTTATTTTCATGTGAAAGTTCAGTAACATACATTATCACAACACTTTAAAAGTTTATCTCTTTTTTTTTTTGCACACTTCCACCCTTCTTTTAAGAGATACTAGATCGGCAATCGACTAGTTTATCATTTAGTATTTTCCCCATATAATTACATATACGGGATTAGATATTCAATAATTTAGGTGCATTTTGGAACGTTTACATTTTTACTTTGTTCAATTTTCAGCTCATATTTTGCAGTTAAATGTTCTTTGTTTATGCAATCTTATGATGTAAAATGTCTGAAGTGTTCAACTATTTAATTAATGTAATCTCATTGAGGGTTTATAGGTCAAAATAAGATGAGCTTTGTTTTGTTTTCTAGTGACTTCATGTGTTAAATTTTGTTTCTTGTAATAAAAGAAAAAAAATGCCTTGTCTTGAATAAGTTTCATAAAAAATAAGAATAAAAATAAAAGATTGAACAATAAAATTATCGCCCTAGAAAAGACGACATAATTCCATTTCCGTTTAATGAAAAACGGTTTTCTTTTTTTTTTTTTTTTGCAGACCATCTACTAGTTGGCCAGTTGTATACAAATCCCAAGAGCGATAGGAGCCATCTATCATGTATGAAAGTGACACAATGTTTAATGAGCAAGATCGGAGATGCACTGCTGTACAGCTCTTATTCTCTACTGAGCTAAGTTATGATAAAAAAAAAAAAAACATTGCTAGCACCCTCAAAATGCAAATCTGAACGATTCAACACTTGAGAGCATAGCTCAACAAAATTTCCAGCCCTGGTTATAGCCTTTGATGTGGTTTTAAATGAGAGCCACACCATGCCACCTCACATCTTGAAAGTCAGCATTAATGTGTACCTGGATGTGCTGAAGAGTGTGGTGATCCCCTGATGCAATCAGGTGGCCACTGGCAGACCCTGGGTGAGGCAGTAGGACTTGGTGCCGCCCCATGTCCAAAGAGATCCAGGCTTGGTTTCAGAAGGAGTGTTATGACTTTGTACCTTTCTCTCATTGCCTCCCCTCCTCCCCTGACCTGAATCCGCTGAACTACTTTGTTTGGTCATATATCAAGAACATCACCAACATGACCTCCCACAACACCAAAGCCAGCCTGATTGCCACCATTTGCCGAGTATTTGCCAAGCTCCTGCTAATGCTTGTGGAAAAAGAATGCTCCCAGTTCTGGACCCGTATTGAGGTGATGATTGAGGCTAAATGCGGTATATTGAATAGATGCTAGCTCAACTAGATCAAGTTATCCGAATTGATTTTTACAATAAAAGTTTTAAATAAAGCTGTAGTATTGTTTTCTTTATGACAACGTTATCATTCCACCCTGTATAGTTAAGAATTTCCTTTCTATTGTTTCAAGTATTCAACTTACTTGTTATAGTTCGTTTTTATATATGTATAATAATTACGAATTATTACTAAATAATAAGTGATTTCAGAATTCACATGTATCCATAAATATCTATAATTGAGTTTCTGCATTTCATATCAATCATATAAATATCTAAACACCTAATAAATCAGCGATTTCATTGCAAATTACCAAAGAGAAATTGTTTTAATTTTTTTTTTTTAGACAATTTTTCTTTGAATTTAAAAAAATTGTTCAACTGACATTAATTCCATCATATCAACCCTTATCCTCAAGTGGCTTTTGGTCTTGATAATTAGTTATCTATTAAAAAAAAATAAAACTGAGGTCAGGAATCAGAATCATGTTTTATAAAACTAACTCAAGTCTGGTGTTTTATTTGGTCAGTTCCTCACCTACAAGTTGGGAAACTGGAGTCACCAAAGTTACCAATTTTTGCCAGAGATGTCAGTAGGTGTCATCATCTTTGAAACAGAATCAGAAGTCAGATTCTTCTCAGTTGATTCCAGACTTCTTGTTTAAAAGATTATATAGTATAGCAGACATTACAGAAGAGTTTATTCTTAACATCTTGAGGCCATGATTTTGAGACAGAAAATACGTAGGTCAAACCCAGTGGGAAACGTTTTTTTTTTTTTTTTTATACGTAATATAGAATTAACAAAAACAAAAATCAGTTTCTCACTTTTCTTAGTCAATATGTATCCATAAGAAAAAAAAAGAACTCGCTTCCTTTAAAAAAAAAAAATCAATACGAAATATCCTCCAGGAAGAAAGCTCAAAGTTTAAGATGAAATGAAAGGGAAATGTCACTAATGATATGTCGAAAAAGTATGTACCTGCTGTTAAGTATTGAAAAAATATTCTGATGTGAAGATTAGTCTCTCAGCAGACAATAGTACCGCAGAAAGATGATGCACTTGAAATAATAGCAACAAGCAACCAGAAAAACCAAGAAAAAGAAAAATTTCTTTTCTTACTTCTCAATCATTTACTATGCATTTAATACTTGAATAAAAATATGCTTTATTATGTAATTATCATTTTACTTTTTTAACTTTTATGAGAAAGGACATGTTGTTGGTTCATCGTAAGGAATAATATAATTTGCTTGTTGCTTTTAAATCTAATTTTAGAGTATAATTTTTTAAACGATTACTAAATTCCCGCTAAATTGTTAGCATATTCCAAACATTTTCCTTTATTTTGCATTAATACCCTGAGGATGATTATTGGCAGAATCGAAAGTACTCAGTGTGTAAACAATTTGGTTTTTGTATCATTTGGATTGTTTGGACTACTGTTCTCATATTAGATGTTATTCTGAAAACGTTTTGGCCAAATTAACCTCCAATCTTCTTCGGGTCATCTTGTTGAATCCTGAAAACTTTATATTAACCGGGGGAATTTGTACAGAATTTCAAATGGAACCCTTCCTAAGCTCAACAAAAATTCCGGATTATATATTATTTTAATTGGAATTCATTATTGAGATGAGTATTATATCTATTAATTTATTTATTGTGAACTATTATTCTCATCTTTATTAGTTGTTGTTTCACGACGTTTCGGCCAACTATTCCTCTATAATATATATACCATTCGGTACGGACCCAACCATGGAAGATCAGATAATAAATAAACGTGGATTTATAAGATCAAAAAATCCAACCTTGATCGCCCTTCAGAGCCCGTGGGGCAGTTGATAGAGACGTTGAATCTCTACGGTTCCAGATGAGCATTGTCTGAAGATAGCGGTTTCAATCCTACCCAAAGCTGGCCAGAGGCTTACTTGGCCAAAACGTGGTGAGATGACAACTCTGGATGGCAGTGATTGCTGATAATGCAGTTAGGAGATTCAAAGTTCCTATCCGTCGCAGTTACCACCTGACGAAGGCCAGAGGAATAGTTGGCCAAAACGTCGTGAAACAACAACCAATAAAGATGAGAATAATAGTCCGCAATAAATAAATATAAAGATGCCGGAGTTCAACAAGATGCTACTGAAGAAAGTTGGAGGTTACAGTGGTTAAAATGTTGTGAAAATAGCATCCAAGATAAGAGTAACAGTTCAAATAATTAATGTGCATCTAAAAAATCCAAAATATAATTCTATTTTTTATCAACAATTTTAACTCTGATATTAAAAGAAATCAGGGAAACTATAACTTATATATTATATAACAAAAGACAAAAGTTGTTGATTTTGTTCAATAAAATTTTAAAGCAAATCTTGCAATAATGAAATCTATGTGCGTTCATTTATTTATTTTTGAGTAGATAAAAAAATTATTTAATAAAATTGTATTACATTTACCCATAATTCAATATGATACTGGAAAATAGTGCGAGTTTTATTTTAGATATTTTACATTAGATAGTAATGTTATTTAAAAGTTGCATTCATAAAGAGATATTTTAAAAACGTCCATTTAAATGAATTATCACATTTCCACTCAAATAATTGATACCTTGAAACTATGGGCAAATAATGCCTTTGAAATGTGAATTGTACCCCCAAGTAGATCATAGCCTCAAATAGAAGACAATTTTATGTGTAAAAAAAAAAAAATTTTTTAATTCTTTATAAGATTTTAAATGAGACAGACGAATATAACTTTTCTTAAATACGGTTGTCTGCAAGTTGAGCAACCACAAGTCATTAGTATATAACATATTCATGCATTACTGATACTAAAATAATTTTAAAATATGAAAAGGAAAAAAAAAGGCAACTGAAGAAGAGTGAAAATGTTATGAAAATGGCGGCAACCAAGATGAAGAAAATAGTTTGCAAGATGGAAATAATGTTAATAGAACCATATCTTTAATCTTATATTGATTGAACCGTGATAACAATGCTATATAAATAAATAATAAAAATCAAGTTGTCAAAAAGAGTCTTGTATAATATGATTATAAAATAAGTGTATACATTTCAGTAAAAATATTCAATTGGCAAATCTGGGTCTAGTATAGGTAACCGTGTGGAAAGAAAAAAGCGTCATTTATTTTTCTCTTCCATTTAAAACAATGACACAAAAGTTATATGATTTAGTTGATAATAATGAACTTGATTCACAGAAAGGATGTTGGTGAAAATACATGTAAAATTATTTGCTTAATAAATTATATTAACGATTTAAACATTTAGAATTTTATTCAATGTAATCAATACATAAATTGGGCTTTTCACCCCAGCTCACCTCTATTATTTTTTAATTACTAAGAATATTATTAATAGAAAGCCCACTGTTTATATTAAGCACTGTTGATACAGAATACAAAATTCAAACCATAAAAGTTTAAAGCCAAACAAGTGCAGAATCTCTACCAATAAATAAACATATTTATTTATTAAAATGTTTTAATAAATATGTTTATTTATTGAATCTCTTTCAATAAATAAACCTAAATTTATTTAAAAATTTAAAATAAATAAATATGTTTATTTATTGAAAGAGATTCTGCACTTTATGGTTTGAATTTTATCAAAATATGTTTTTTAAGTATTGATAAGTTGCATTATATTCACACTACTATTTCACTAACAACCAAGATGAGAATAGTAGTCCAAATAATAAAAGTACTACAAATTACTTTTCCAATTATAACAGGTGTACGATTTAGTCATTGAAAATAAATTGAACCAAGTAAGGATCTGCAGGCAACTAACACAGAAAGAAATTGCAGTAGGTTATCTCCAACTCATTTTAATATGAAGGTTTGTAAAAGTCAAATGCTGCTGCTGATTACTTTATTGAACAAAACGTTTTAAAAATGTATCGTCGAGTGGAAAATAATACTCAAATATAAAATGTTGTCAAATCTGTTTTCACTTTGTAGTTATTCGACTGTTGGCAATCCATAGTGAATTTTAGATCTTTTTTTAAGACAAGGGGGTGGGGTCACTGCTTATCGAGGCCTAAAGTTCATGTAAGGATAAAGGTTAATGAATGTCAGGTAGATGGTGAGACAACACTAATGATCAGTAATGGTGGAACTTTTGTAGGGTTTGATTATAAAAACATTTACATTAAACTTGAAAACAACCATATTATGGTCAGCTGGGAAGCAGCCCCACGGTATAGTGTCCCAGATAGACAGTTCTAGGAAATAAACTTTTTGTGTGTTCAAAGGGCTTAGCTTGAATCCCTCGTTGGTCAATCTGTTGGCAGCCTGCAAGGAGTCTAAATAAAATGCCTCTTTGCCAGATCTGTTGTATAGTAGAGTGGAAAACAATACAGATGTAAAATGTAAAATTTATTTATTCCGTTAGGTACAATAATAGAAGTCCATGTCGGGTAACAACAACTGGTAAGCTGAGAAATAAATGGGTAAGTGTCTGCATTCCAACTCGCAGCTTCAACTGACTATTTAATATACGTGAACTGTAGTCACGAGTTTGAGCCACATCACAATGAAAACATGTTAGAGTATAATGTTTTTTAAAGGATAAAATATTTTTTTTTCAACAGATAGTTTTATTAGTCAACAATAAGTTTTCTAGTGAGAAGAATTTCTGTCAGCTTGCCAAAATCCGCTGTTCTCTATGCAAGCTGAAATGTAGCTTGCACCCACTCTCTGAACTATTTCATCCATCCGATCGGTCTCTGAATTTTAATATGGCAATATTGGCACTTGTGCATTACTATTTTTTTAGGAAAATTTTTTTGTTATTGTTTTTGAAGACAATTCAAAAATACCCTATTTGAAAATGTTGCATTTTCAGGTAACTTTTAGTTAAAAAAACAAAACAAATGCACTAAAGTAATTAATACAATAATACAAAGATATCTTTTCCAGTCAATGTTTGCTATGAAAACTAGTGGGTAACTCCTGTTGATCAGTAAGAAATATCACAGGATCCTCACAATTGTGACACCATCTGGCAGATTACCTCATAATGCATTACAGAAAGTATCCATTCTTCATTCTTTAGAACTAGCAAGGTTTGGACCATAAATATTCATTTGTTTGCTTTGTTTGGCAGATTGTCTTCTTAGCTTTCAACATCTATTAAATTGTTGGGTATGGTCTAGAAACTTTCAACTCAAATGCACCATAACTCAATTCTGGCCATGTTTGTGCAACTAGCCATTACAGTTGATGAACTGTAGCCCTTAAGGTTTACATTTTGTTCTTGTTGAATTAAGTATTGATAAGTTGCATATAAGTGTATACTTTGTACTTGAAAGAAAAATGCAATTTTCTCCATTTCAGTTACCATAGTCGATACGATTTAAACAGATTGAATTACTTCTGACACATTTAAACACACATAACAAAAATTTTATATCAGGCTTTGTAGACAATAGTCAGAGTTTACAAGGAGTGTCTATCCATAAATCCAGTCTGAATGTACTGAAAGGCAGAGAGGTTAGATGTGCATGAGATTGAAACAGAGTTGGAATGGACATGATCTACATTGGAGGCAGGCAATACCTACCTAACATCGATATATAATACAAATCCAGTCAATTTTCCATTTTGGAGGCTGTTTTTGTGTAAAGTTCCTGTCAATATCATCTGACTATGACTGCCTTTTGTGAAAGGAGGCCTCTTGTCAAGCTACTCACCAACAACGGCACAGCATTTTGTGAGGGAAAATTTATGTAGGAATAGAGCGTGCAAATGAGATTCAGACGTCTCCATATACCACTAAGCAATGGGATGGTGGAAGATCCCACCACATGATCAAATACTACTACTACTACTACATCATCATCATCATCATCATCATGATGCCATATTTTATCATTGAGGCAATATACTGGCGTTATATAATTCAAAAAGATAATTGCTTCAACAGCACCAACCAATCAGGTAGGAGTACAAGAGATATATAAAGAGTGCCACTGATGCTATGCTGCTGCTCAATGACACAAATTCCAGAAGTTAGATTGTGGGCAGATAATTATTAGGAAAAGTCTCTTCAAAGACAGTATACTTGTCTGAAATTACCTCATCAAATGCAGAGATACTGTTGGTCATACAGTTGTTGTTTTTTTTTTTTGTTTTTTGTTTTTTTAATTTCTTACAGACCGCATACTTTTTATTGGTGTTTTCAATCAGCTTATCACATTCAAGTACATCTGCATTTTTCCAGATATTAGTTGGAAAATGAACAAACCTTTTCCTATTAAGTTTTCCATATGAACTTTCTCAAGTATACTTCACGTGCTTTTGGTATAATAACGTCCAGAAGATGCTTTTGAGCTGATTGTCTTCATCTTCAAAGTCAAAATTTCTATTTCTGAATTTTGTAAACCATCTTCTGCACACTTTCATACAGGCATTTTTCTCCATAAACTGTTAACTTTTGTAAACTTATAAATGCATTAAGTGGTGCAAATGTTCCTTGGATATTATTTATTGGCTTTCAACAGTGAAATTTTAATTCACTTTTCCTAAAAACTAAAATATTAAATCCATATATATATATATATATATATAATTCCATTAGATATTGGAACTTACGAAATAACCTAATCCCATGAATTTCCAATTAGTCATTTTTCATGTTTAACAAAGAATCCCATTTTTTTAAAAATATCTGATTTGCTGAGAAGAAAAGGATCATCACTGTCCACTACTTGTTTTTTCACAGTTGTTTTTTGACCATTTAATAACACAAAGAATCTCCATTCTTTCAGACTAAATTTTGCTTCTCAGAACAAAATTGAATGTTATTCCTCTTGACAGAAATTTAACTTTCTTTTTTCCCCACTCTTTATCAGTGCCTAAATGTAAACGCAGAGCAAAGCTTCTTTCCCAGAACTGCCCGCCTTTGGAACACTGTTCTGCTGGCATGCTTCCCGGCTCAATACAACATGGTAGCGATCAAATCTAATGTAAACAAGTTTCCGTTAAACCATCCTCATAAATAATCAAATTTTACACAAGTGATTACTACACTACCACCTTACATTCATTAACCCTTATCCTCAAGTGGCCTTCAGACCTTGATAAGTGGTTACTCCCAAGTAAAAAAAAAAAAAAAAAAAATTGCTCATAAAGTCGAAGAGATCTCTTTCCATTCACTTTGTATAGGAAGTGTTTCACTGCAAACACATTGAAAGTTTTACTCATGACAACATATTTTTATGCGAGTCATAAGATAGTGTGGGTATGCTTCATCTAGTTCAGTCTTTACACACTTTTGATGAATCAAAAGAAACAAAAAAAAACTTGCTTTCTGATTCTGTTTTCTATGTGAATAATCTCTTCTACATAATACATTCACATTCCAGGCATTTCAAATAATGATTAACTTCATGAGAATTTTGATAATTTCAGATTGTATTTACTTTCTATTCTTCAATATTATTTCCTTTCAGATTTTCTGCCTCTTATGAAACCCATACTCCTTTTATGGGCTTCTTCTCATTTAGATATTTATCTCGCACAATATCATGACCATTAATATCATAGTTGCAGCATTTGGATCTCAATTCGTGATTATTATTTCTAACCCTTGTAACATATGCTTCCATTGACTACTCATACATTTCAACTTTTGCGCAGCAGTTACGGATTTTTATCCTCAACCTCTAAAATCAACAGAGATTAGACCATTCCTGCCATGATCCGGTGCCTGTCGATTTTGTGATAGGTACGTTCTGTGTAGTTCTAGGAGGTCCAGGCTTCGTCTTCTCTCTTTGAGAAGGGGTTAGGTTATTGCTAATCACCTAAAAGCGCCCTTCCTGGAAAATGATGACAGGGCTGCCCAGGCATTTTTTGCAGGTCAGAGTGCCCCTCCTTGGGGGGGGGTCGCTGATTTCTCAATCCCACTTTCTGACCCTGGGGTCAGAATTCTTGCAGTGAAGAGAACTAAATTTTATCGTCAACTGCTATGAGAACAATTTGTTCATCTATTTTTTTTTTTGGGGGGGGGGTATCAAATTCAAATCTATCAATAAGTTGTATAGCTAGAAACAACTTGGGCAATATGATGCTTTGCCTTTTCAGTTCTTTAAATTTTATGAGAATTGATCCATATCATCTGACTTTTTCTGAAAACGATTTCTATATGCACACCATGTTTCATAGAAAACATTATAATCATTTATATATATAAAAGGCAAATGCGCACGCATTTTTTGTATATCTCGAAAAGGCTTTTTTCGCCGACGCTCCGGGGGGGGGTACTATTGCTTAGAACTGTTTATATAGCCCCTAGATCATAATATTGAAGATTTGCGAACGTGCATTGCGTCTAGATTTTTACAAAATTATTGCTATTTCAGCCAGTCTTGTGTTCGTTCAGCATTTTTGTATAAAACCGAAACGAATTCAAAGCCCTGTGTTCCCAGCAACCACACCGGGGAATGTCCAGAAGCAATCAGCTTTGATCAATGTGGGGCCAAACTCCTTATATCAGACAATTGCTATTCAATCTGGACAATGGGGAGCTGGTTTCCCCCTCCTCAACATCTTGGGGAAACATGGGGAAACAAACCCAAAAGCTGTCCCGCAGCAAAAGTTAACTCCGCTACTTCTGTTTGACCGCATTAATGGGTCAAATAGAAGCAGCAGAGTTAACTTTTATTGCGGACACGTGTTAATTCTGTTTTTAAATCGTTTAAATAAATTCAAACGTGTTTAACTGCTCTGTATTGCTGGCTGAGCGGGTAACATGTCTGGTTTTTTGCACACTTTATCTAAAGGTTGTGAGTTTGAATCGTGGTGTGAGATGTCGTCTTTTTTTTTTTTTTTTTGATTTTTAAAGGTTTAATATTGAAACAGGGTTATTTAAGCTATGTTTTTTTTTTAAATTTTATTTTTAAGCTTTTTTAAAGAAATTTTAACGTTCGTTTTTCTGTTTTTTTTCCATCACACTCGCGTTTTCTTTTTTTGTTTTTCCGATTTTTACATTTAACATTGTTCGTTTGCCTTGCGTTAGTTTTTTTTGGTGTTTTTTTTCGATTTTTTAAAGTTTTAATATTTATTTTATATAAAATATTTAATAATTTACTATTTAATATTTATTCTTATGTTTAGATTAACCCCCCCCCTCCGCGCTAATCGCACACACCTCTAATTACCCGGGCAACGCCGGGTACCCCCCGCTAGTCTTTTCTAAAGCAGAAAAAAAAATCTGCTCAAAAGCATTCTTGTCATCAAATTTTATTTCTTCATTTCGCATGGCCAATCTTATTTTCACTTTGTCAACTTTTGCACACTGTAAATTGCATATATTTGTTGCTTCTTATGTCTTGGTGAATTGGCTGCATAACTGCACTTCAAATAACCAGTCATATGCAGTTTCGACCCCCCATATTGTATTTGTGGGCTCAAAAATTTACTGGTCTAGCTTCCATCATCAATCCAGCCTTTGGTAGCAAAGCATAGTTGTACCATTTAAGTGTTAATTATCAGTAACAAATTTAATGAAGTAATTCTTAGTACAAAAAAATGTCCAAGCAATTAACACAAAACTATTGAGAAAGAAATTGATGTAGTTTATGAGCTCAGGGTTTAGTCTATTATAATATGCAGGTATGACAAACCTGCTGATAGAATGTGTTAATTACAAGGAAAAACTATTATTAATAAACATACACTTAGGCCTACAAAGACATTGCAGATGGATTCAGAAATTCAACAAACTGAATATACATTACATTGTATTCTTACAAATTAATCTTATTTTATTCGGAATTTATGAATATAAAGATTTATGTGTATGCATACACACACACATAAACAAATGGTTTACATGCTACACACACACAATAAACCATAATTAGAACTTAGTTAAATGCATGTAAGATTATTAGTATAAAAAAGCTTTTGTGTAATATGCACATGAATTTGTCAAAGATTACCACATCCGGGCTTCTCAGTCACAGTTTCAACCAATCTCCTACATTCAGGCTTCTCGGCCACAGTGTCATCAACCAATCTCATAGAATCTTGTCAAGAGTAAAAGGCACTTAGCTTTCAGACTCATTCAGTGTCTGTTGTTTTTAAGAACACATTTTGTTGGCAGATTCTCAGTTTTTCTTCTTTCTCCACTGTTTTCTCACTCCTTTCTCCACTGGTTTCCACTACGGATCAATAAATAATTAATTTCCTTTACCTCACCTCAGAGTTATTTTAATATATTAATGCTAATTTTTCAGATGGAGTAGCAACAGCATTTGACTTTAAATATTATAGTTTAAATAATTTTGAGAAAAAAAATCAGATTAAGATCATTGTCATCAAAAAAAAATTCAGTGTGAAAAAATTATTGAATTTCGAAGGTAGAAACGAAATTCAGTCTTTCAGAAGTGCATTACACATACAATCACTGTACGTCTGATATGGAACCGGTAACATTAGAAAAACTATAAATTACTGCTTATATATATATATATATATATATATATATATATATATATATATATATATATTTAATTTTATTGAAATGTTAGTAGACTTCGTGCAAGAATCCCAAATAAAAAGCCTTGATTAAACAGCCAAACAGAACTGTTATGTTAGTGAATACCAAGCAAATCGTATGGCATTAGGTATACAAAGAAAAAAAAAAAAGAGTCGGGTGGGGGTTATTAGAAATGACATAAAAGAAAAAAAATGTAATGATAGAATTTTGACAGATGAAAATGATTAAAAATGCTTATTAAAGGAAACAAGAAGGAAGAAAATGTAAGAAATGAATTCTAAGCAATCAAACTATTAGAAATGTGTCAGCAAGGTGAAAAAGGTGGAGAGACATTCTCTTTAGATAGAAAATTGAAATGTGAGAGCAAACGTTAAGAGACTGAAAATGACAGATGATGCAAAATTAATAAAAAAGATAAAAGAAATGAAAATATCAGATTGCAATGGAAAACAAAATGATACAGAAATGATAATAGACCAGATGAAGTTCTCATCTATGTTAGGTTTGTCAATGTTTCTAAAACTTTAAAGCAACACCATAAATGTCTTTATGTTATCAAAGATAGGTTTTGAAAATCTCCAAGATAAATTACTTCCGTATATTAGGTGTAGAAGTGATGTTTTATTTGCCTATTTTATACTTAACTATCTTTACTATTAAATTAAACAAGGAGGAAAAAGATCAAACATTTATTAAAAATGCTCTATACAATTTAAAAGAAAATTATCTTTATTTTTGATTTATTCTAAAGTCAAGATCCAGTGTTTAGAATGAAATATCTATCAATAATACAACATATTTTGAGGGCTATAATCAAACCTTAGTAGTAGAATGATTAGTAACTGGTTCTAGTTTTGCATTAGATAGGAAAAGCATAAAAAGTGTATAGACAATCTTTGTATTTTAATTCATGTAGAGGAAAATACAAATTTTGAAAATTACAGAACTAAGAGGCCTGATATGAAAAATATTCTTCCGCCTCCTCAATTAATATGCGTTTCATATTTCAGTGTATTACTTTTAAGTGCAAATAAATCACGTTATACATTTTTGTTTTATAAATACAGGTTTTAGTTCTTTGATTATCTCTTATTTATGTTTAAGTAAAATTAAAAAACTGGTAATTCTCATTAAAGAAAAAACAATTATGTTTTCCTTGTTTTGTAAGGAGTATAAACATGACTGTCGTTTTGATCAGCTTTCATAAGGATAGATCGAAATAAACTGGAATTATATCAATTCCAGAGAGAGGCAAAGAACTAGCATACATAATTTATACAACAGGAAGCAGTTAATTTTCATTTTTAATTTTCAAAACAAGCCGCAAGTTAAGCCTCTTAAATCTCAATTCCTCTTCTTGAAGAAATAGATTGAATTTTCCTAAATTTGTGAGACACTTAAAAAAAAAAAAAAAGCAGGAAAAAATTTGAAAGCAGTTTTCTGAAATCATGTAATCTCAAATACTATAATTTACATGTGGAAATATACAAGCATAGAAAATTGATTTTCACAGTCGATCATAAAATCATGTGCAGGCACATTACAGAAAAATAGCTTAAATGCTAATTTTAAAATGTGCTAAGTTTTTATATAATACTGATTTTTATTAAAAACTAGCAGGGGTACCCGGCATGGCCCAGGTGTTTGGAGGTGTAAAAAAAAAATACAAAAAACAAAATAAAAACAGTGTTATTGGTCAGGCAGGCTCGAACCCATCACACGGTGACGCGAAGACGGAAAAAAAAGTGAAAGAAAACGTGACATCTTACCGCTACGCTACGAGACCACAGGAAGTGAAAAGTGTTCAAATTTAGCAATGTCAATCAAAAAGTTGACTTGCTAAGTGAATATGCAGGTGCAGAAATAAATGTTGGCTGATGGCCAGTTCAGCTTTCTGCTGTTTCATTTATTTGTTTTCCCACGATGTTGGTGAAACCAAGCTCCCCGAAAAAGGGGGAGTTCTCAAATGAATTGTCTGATATGAAGGGTATTCCCCACATTGATCAAAGCTGATTGCCTTCAAGACGTGGCGGCCACGAAGGCCAATGAGCCGATTTCATTTGATTCAGTTTCGTTTTTTTTATACGAAAAAGACAAACACTCGAAACGAGGGAATTCATTTTTAAAAATAAAATAAATGTAGAGACGACGACCATTCGCAGATCATAGATATTACAATCTAGGGAATATATAAAAAGTTCTAAAATATAGTAACCCCCTCCGCCCCGCCCCGAGAAACCCCATGAAAAAAGCCTTTGCTGGACATACAAAAACGCGCACGACCATTTTGCCTTTTATATATATAGATGTACTTTTAGGTGAGTTTAGATTTTATTTTATACATAGTTTTAGGCAAAGTCATCTTCAGAAATTTGCCTATAAATACAATTATACTAAAATATATGAATTCCATGTGTCATCACCAGTGACTGTCATACTCATTGCATTTTTTTTTTAATAGTAATTTCACCCCCAAACAAGGCACAGAGCCGCTTAGTCGGGAAGGGCTACTATTTGGGACAAGATTTGCAGGGATACTATTTGTGGAGTTGAACAGCGAGATGTCGGTTCACATTACACTTTAATTTCTGCATGTCAATACAGTCAGGGAAGCAAAGGTTTGGAAGGGAATTCCAAAGTGCAGCAGTCTGAGAAAAAAACTATTTGAGTAAAAAACTTTATGGCATCTAGGGATCTCTACAGTATAGGGGTGGGATTTTGCTGCTTGTCAGGTTTGTCAAGGATATTGTCATCGAGGAGGGTTCTAGTGCTTGGAGTTCATCAGAGCACTTGCCATTGAAATACTTGTAAAACAGGCTCAAAAATGCCACGTTTCGGTAATGGGGTAGAGGTTGTAGTTTAATTGATACTTCCGGATCTATTAGGTCATATACAATCAACAGTCGGTTTTTTGAGGTGACAGGGGCGATTATGCAATGAATGTTTCTATTTAAAGAACAACTCAATCATCATACTTGACTTTTTACTTTTAAAGTTAAATTCAAGCCATTATCATTGCGCAACCAGTAAGACCAGGCAACAGTAGATTATTTCATATGACAGGGGTGCGTTCAAAATGCATGTTTCTGTTTAAAAAGCACTGTTTTTTATGTCAAAGTTTACGTGAAAGTCTTGACTGAAGAAAAAGAAGAAACCATATAATCAGCTGACTTTTTTTTACTCTAACTGGACTGATTTTCTGTTATATATTTAGATGGATGACCATTTGGGAATACCATGTGTACGTCAAGTATAATCCTTGTGGCCTTGCAAACCGAGCACCAATACCAATCGGCAAATACAAGGCCACGGTTTGCCCATGCATAAAGTAGTGTTGCCACATCTGGGCTTGTGCATCTGCCACTAATCTTTCGCTTCTAGACAGGGTTCAAAAGAGTCGCTAACCTTTGATATATAATGGCTTGAATTGAAGTTTAAAATGCAAAAGTCAAGCCATTATATATCAAAAATAATTTTATAAAATCAACAATAGGTTCTCTACAGTGCAATGTAGACTACAATGTATTACGAACTAAGTCACTTTGAAGAAGCATGTGAAGCTTCCCCCCAGTGAGCAGCGATGAGTCCCCAACTAGAGCAGGCAATCAATTGATTTGATTGAAAAATGGGCAATTTCTGATTTCGATGACAATAAAACTATGAGTGTGAAACATTCGATCACCATTCAATCTAGGGTAACGTCAGGTCACCCTGCTTGTTCAGATATTTTTCAGTTTGTGCTATCAACACAACTTTGTAGATTAACATGAACAGAAACGACTGGCAATTGAATTAAAGTGACGATTTTCTTAAAATTTGGGATTGCATTTTCACAAGATTGTAACACAATTCTGATATAGCAATTGTGTTGATTCACAAAGAACTGGAAATTACTTTTAAAAACGTTTAAATTTTGCACAATCTGAGTTCCTAATCGTCTTTGAAAATTTGAAAATGAACAATTTATTTGTGAATTCGCTTTTAACTTAATTTTCTGTTTGTTTGATACAGAGTTCTCCAAACTATGGCTCGCAGCCCAGATCTGTCCTACCAAAGTCACTAATCCTGCCTGCGATGCTCTTATGGAAAATGTAAAACATTTTAAGTAAAATTTTAATGGAAACATGTGAAAATAGTGTGGTGGTTTTTCTTTTGTTGAGAAAATGATTAAAAGAATTAAATTTTGGAGAATCAGTTTCATTAAAAAGCAAAACTAATGATTAAAACAGTATAAAACATGTCCAGGTCATTTTCTTTTTGGTCCACTACAAAAGTCAGCAATATGCACCCCCACCCCGTTTGAAAACTTTGGAGACTCCTGGTTTAATCCATAGTATTATATGCTCATAACATTCTTTTTAAAGTAATATATAATTTTCAGTATTATACTAGAGATGCCAGACATCCATATGTATTCACACAAAAATAACTTTGCATACAATCTGATAATATGTAGAGGATAAACAGAAAAAAATCAACACAAATCAACTCATTTGTATAGCTAATATTTTATCTTTATTAATTGAAAAGAATGTCCGAGCGAATTTAAAATTACAACATCTGTTGCCTTAGTATTTTTTTTCCTTCTATTTCTTTCACACGTTTTCACTTTCATCTAATTTCCAATGGCATCTAGATATTTTGTTTAAATGTTTAATACAGCCCTCCCTCCCTTTCTCTAATTACATTTTTGTTTCTGCCCCCCCTTACCTCCTCATTGCTTTTTCAAGTTTATAAGATCAGATCTTAAACTCCAAAAAGCTCTTTCAATTTAATACAGATCAAATATTAACTATTCCCATGACTTAATTTGATTATATCTCCCCCTCATGTCTATGTGTGTGAATAATTTTTGTTTTATTTTCTTACAAAAAAAAAAAAAAGAAAAAAAAAAAAAGAAATAAAATAAAATCAGCAACAACAAACGAAGTATGAGTAAAAAAAAGTTTGTTTTAATCATATTTATTTGGTCATCAGTATATTAACATCTTGGATAGCAGATTAAGGAAAACACACATTCTTATATATATATATATATATATATATATATATATGGGAATTTTCAGAATGTGAGAGATGATATAATTATTTCCAGTCAAAAAATGTCGCAGCTCACCAACAATAGCCAACAAACCGGAAGTCCAATACTCAAGTTACGCCCTCATTTAGGCTCAGTTAAAGATGGTTAATCACTCTTCAAGCATTTATTTAATGAAAATCACATTTTTCAAGTAATCAATGGACGAAATAATTTATTTTTCTCCATCTCTCCCATATTCTTATTTACTAGCCTCCTCACAAGTACAAAATTAAACACAAGGTCAGTTTTTAATGCCAAAGATATGCAGCTGCCTTAAAAAAACAAAAAACACTATGGTTGAGACAAAAAAATGCCCCATTTGAGAAGGATTTATTCTCAAACTGAAGAGAGAACAGATACTACAGTTGGATTGCAGGCCATCTATCATGAGTTTAACAATACTAAAGTGACACTGACAATGGAGGGGCTATAAGGCTAAAATAAACAATATAAATAAGTCACACTAAGGTTGAAATCCATATGTGTGTTAGAAAAACAGGAAAAATATATTGAGAATAAAGAGAAAAACAGTGTGAAAAAGACAAGGATAGAACATTAAGAGTATATGCATATGTCACTTTAACTGCATTATCATTATTAAACTTCAAGGTGTCCAGGCAGAAGTACAATATTATATGTTACCAAGTGTACATATTCGGCATTGCCCGGAAGTCTTTACTTTTATTTTTGTTATTTAAGAGTTTTCCTACTCCCAGCTTAGTTACCTTACTGTAAACTAAATAAAAATTAACAGCACTCTTTTTCACTGACTCTGTAATTCACACCAACTCTGAACTTGGATGTGTTCCTTTAACTGCCAAACACTCGACTCGCTGTCCTCCTCAATTCGTCTTAACACAGATCTTCCCATAATATGAAAATTAATGCTTTTATATTAGGTTGACAAGAAGGTTTTTGCGGAATTTTTAATTTTGATTTCAAATGGTGTATTTTCAAATAAGTTTTTGTTATAATAACTTTACTTTATATATCATTTTAAAGAGCGTTTATTGCTCTATCTAATTGTTTAAATTAAGATCGTTTTAAAACAATTATGTCTTCTTTTCAGAACAGAAGATGCCAAAAAAGCAAATTTGCACAATTTTATTATTTCAATTCAAACTAGGCCGAAAAGCTGCTGAAACAGCACGCAATATCAACGAAGCGTTTGACACAGGAAGCCAAAGTTGCACCAAAAGAAGGTCATGCTGACTTTTTGGTGGTCTGCAACCGGTCTCAGATATTAGTTTTTTGAATGCAGGCGAAACCATTACTGTCGACAAATGGATGAAATGCATCAGAAGCTTCAACTCTCAGCATTAGTCAACAGAAAAGGCCCAATTCTCCTCCACAATAATGCCCGACTGCACGTTGCTAAACCGACCCTACAGAAGTTAAACAAATTGGGCTACGAAATTCTGCCTCATCTGCCATACTCTCCAGACCTCTCACCTACCGATTACAACTTTTTCAAGCACCTCAACAACTTTCTGCGTGAGAAATGCTTAAAATACCTAAGCGATATCAAAAACGCCTTCAGCGACTTTATCGCTACCAGAACACAAGATTTTTACGTTACTGGCATAAATAGACTTGTTTTGTGTTGGCAAATGTGTGTAGATTCTGATGGTGCTTATTTCGATCAATACAGTTTTGTTTGAGCCACAATATGTTCATCTGAATTTCCAAGTTAAAAACCTCAAGAACTCTTTTGTCAACCTTATATTTTTAAATCACACCTACGAAAGTTTAAGAGTCTAGCAGAGATAGATTCATATCTTGTCCAATTTTATTAGATAAAGTAACTTTATAACTACTTTCAAACTTATGGCTCATACTATTCCCAAACAGGCTCCAAATCGTTTAACTTTGGTGATCTCATGAGGACTAGTGTTTCAACACACACACACACACACACACACACACACACACACACACACACACACACAAAAAAAAGGATAGAATAACGCAGTTTGGAGATTTGTAGTGATAATGTAATAATAATAAAGAGAAGATAGCAAAAAAAAAAAAAAATGGATTACAGATGTATAGACATCTTTTGAGAAAATACAGATTCCTGGTAATTTAAAGAGACAACATGGGAGTCTTATGTGGACAGAAGAGAAGATAAAGAGTGAAAGACAAATTATGAAATTTAATTATTATAAGCTTTTAATATGACATCAGAAAAAGGTTCTAGTGTAGATTCTGCTGTAAAATAAAAATAAAATACAAACATGGAATGAAGTCTGTTTAGATATTAATGTATGCATCTATGAGAAGGAAACTCCAGCAGCAAAAAAAAAAAAGTTGCAATCCTCGTGTTAACATTAAAAAATAAAATAAAAATAGTTTCATTGTTTTTTGTTTCTATTTTTATCACATTGGTATTCTTAAAAAAAAAAAAAAATCAAACACTTCAATACTGTTCATATAATCCACTTCTTATGCCACAATGAGAAAGGAGTTGATATTATTTTTAAAACCATTTACACCAAGTTAGATTCTAGAAATGCCCTGCAAATCATTCGTCAAGCTATTAATTACTCTCTTCATAAAGAAATCCTCGAGTTTATTGAGTTGACCGATAAAACTGATTATCCCCTTTGAAATACATATCTTTTTAAATTCTCAATAGTTGCTATGGAAACTGTAGCTACTCATTTCAAATATGACTCCAGCCTTAAATTCTGAATATATTTGTTCTTGATGAATGCGTAGAATATGTGAATATCAAATAAGAAAATTAATTTTAAAGAATAAAAACCAACTATTGGATTCAATTTGTGTAAAAGTAACATTTACAATTATCCACTATATTAAGTACATAATTTTTATAGTCATATTCTCTTGCACTAATAAATTTTGACGCTTGTTAAGATATAGTTGACAAATCGATTTTTTAAATATATCGTTTTAAACAAAAACAATATTACTTAAATTGTCATGTCGGAAATAGTAATATAGCCAAAAATTATGAAAATTCACAGAGTAGAACAACTGCTATTGTGATTTTAGTAAAAAGTCTATCGCTATAAGACAACAATGATTGCCGCCATGACACAAATAATCTAAAACATTCCATTCAGAGTTATGTCACGACTATCTATTACGATGCCCGTGGTTATGTCTTCTGCATGTAGACTCCTACCATCTACTTTTTAACATCTAAGAAAAATGCGATTTTACCCAATTTTCTGTAAAAATGATATTTAACTATAAATAACTTTCTACTCAATTTTTCATTTTTGGATATATTACTATTTTCAGCATGACAAATGACAATTAACTATGTAATATTTTTGCTTAAAACGAAATATTTTTAAAAAAATCGATCTGCCGACTGTACCTTAACAAGCACCCAATTTCTTTTGGTTATTTTTTAATCAAAGTATTATTGTTATTCCAGAATTATCTCCCCTTGGATTTATTCAAGTTTTTAATCTTGTTCTACCCAGATCCGGAAAATTCAGAATGAGGCTTTTCCACTTTCTTACACAACTTTCAAGACACACAAATGTCCGTCCATCGCTATGCAGCATGCTGTACGAACCATTGTTATGGCCTATATGGTTATTTTTTTTCTGATAAAGTCACTTAACTCCCAAAAACTGATCACAGAACCCAACAAGTTTTTCATACACTTTGTCTGCACTGTGTCACTGGCGGAGACAAATTCAACATAAATACAAGTTAAAAGTGTATTTGCACATATGCTCCCTTTTTTCTAGTCATTCAACATGTGTACTTCTTACTGTAATGGAAGCAATTATACTGTTTTCGTATTCATGAATTAAGCTATTTCTTTAACTTTAACTACTTTTAAGTATTATGTGCAGTTTAACCTGATTTTATATTCATCTACAACAAACTGTAATAAATGTCTATACTGGTTCTTTATCATTTTCTCTTAAGACACTCGTGTGTTACTAATAGGGCTGTGACAACAGCATATTCTTTTCATTGTTTTGACTCGAGTATATATCCGACACAGATACAATTAATCAACCGAGAATCACATCACTCTAAATAAGAACATATAAGATATCAATGGATATATATTCTTTAGAATCAAAACAAGGAAAAGAATATGCTGTTGTCATAGCCCTAGTTATTAATCATAACACCACACAAATAATAGCAACCACATACAGAGAATGATATATCCCCAAACACGTGATCAGCTAAAATTGCTAAAATAATATCAGATACTAGCAAATGTACTCGGCATTACCCAGTATTAAATGTAACGTTAAATTCATTAAAAAATAAACAAAATGAAGTAAAGAAATGGAAAAAAGCTGAAACATTCTGCATGCGAGTATTGTTTTTTCTAAACAGTTCACTTCTTGTAAGTAGAAAAAATACTCTTGAGATTGAAACCAAGTATGATAACCATTAGGCCAGCTTGCCATGTCCTTTAAAAGTATTTTCAAGCCTACTTATTCTTAACATAAGGAAGCTGTCATGTGAACAATTCACGCATGCGCAGTTGTGAAACAGTTGACAAACAGATAAAAATCTGATGACCTCTAAGTACCAAGTTTTCAATTTAGATCCCTTTAGCAGCCCTTTTTTCCAGATGAAAACTAACTAAAAAGTTTCCCACATGTCTGAATATTCTATATACCAAATTTCAAATCTGTAGATCAAAAAAATTCGTCGAGTATATAGGTTGAGAGCCCCCCCCCCCATACACATTCTCACTTTTATAGATATATAGATTGTCATATAGGACTAATCAAGTTTTAAAGTAATCATCACCAAAGGTCAAAATGTCAAAAGTGAGGTGTTGGAAGATAAAGAATTTTCACAAACCAAAATAAGCATGCGCTTTATGAAGATTTTCAGCTAAAAAAGTCTGACCAGCTGAAACAGAAGAATCAACTCCAAATAAATAACCAGAAAAGTCCACCAGTAAACTTCAATGAAAAGTACAGTGCATACTTTGTTATAAAGTATGCAGAAACATTAACTCATAAGTAATGATGGAAATTTAACCAAAAATCAAAGACTATTTTTAAAAAGCCAGTTTATACAAGAGTAATATGAAAAAAAAAGCGAAACCTAAATTGGCAGCAAAGTCATAAGGAAGTAATTGCTCTTTTATGAAGAGCATTCCTTCAATACTTGAAATATAAACGAACCAGCTCATAAGAAATTAAAGCGATTAATCATGATTAATGTATGCTCTCACAAGCAAACTAATTTATATAACAGAATAGCTAAGATTGTATATAATACAATATGCATAAAAATACAGTGTGAAAAAAATCAATGGTTTTCCTTAGAGACGAAAGAGAAACTAGGCTTATCAAATCTATTGATTGATCTATTGTAAACGTTGAAAACTGAATTTATTTGGACTCATTTCAGTGTTTGACAAACATCTTTTTATTCAATATTCTATTTACTATTTTGTAAAATCTAATTGCATTATTAGAATAATTGCGTTTGTTTTTGTAGTTTGTTCTTGCTTTGTGAGAAAACATATCAGTATTACATGAAAAAAAAATTTGTGAGAAAACATCACTATTACATGAAAAAAAAATTTGTGAGAAAACATCACTATTACATGAAAAAAATTAAAAAAAAAATTTTTTAAACTAAATATTTAAAACAACAAATATACGGTTTATATACTTAGTAAATATTTCTTTGAAAGGACATTTTTTATGGATATTATTTAGAAAATAGCAATGCCCATAGACAACTTTCTGCTAAAAAGAAACTTTCAGTTTTCCTTTGAAGTAGACATCGCTTTGTCCTTCTGCGGTGTTCAGTAACCTCAGCTGACTAACATAGGTATGATTTTATGATTTATATATTTTTGTATTTTTCAAGTGGAATGAAAATTTGTATCCTGTCTATATCATATATTTTAACATTTCCTTCCTAATGTATACAAAGCTATATATCACATTTCCCTATATTTGTAACCTAGCTCCTTTTCGCTCTTCTGATGAGCTGCATTAGATTTTGAAATGACCAGGTATAAAGAGCGCTTATACTAACCCTCCCAGTGATGTTTATTCCTTATTGAAACGACAAATAAATTTATATATATACCAATATATATTTCAGCTTGTCTATAATTTTCTTTGTTTTATGCTCCATCTAAAGAATCCTTCATTATTTCTTTAATCCTCAATCATATATGATTTGTTATAAAAATTTATTTAGAAAAATATTCAGAGAAAATCCGAAAATATTTCCTCGTATAACTTTCTAGTTGTTTTCTCTCCTCAAATACTAAAATGGAATAAGATAAATGCTGGACTCTTAAAATCTATTCATGAGTTTAAATTATGATTTCATAGATTAATTTTTTTTATAAAAAAAAACAAAAAAACAATCACATCAGGTTCTAAATATTTTTCCATCTTTAAAATAGAAAATGATAATGTGGTGAAATTTTCCAAATATTGATTAAAAAAGTAAAAAAAAATTAAAAACTGATATTAAATTAATTTGGCTTTCAATTCTAATAAAACCGGTATGCATTAAAATATTTCATAGATTTATCCATGCAAAAACACATGGAAACGTTTATAATTGTAAACTACTGAATGTTCTATTTCTATTCTAAGTTACTGATTGTCAATTCACCAAGCACAAAGTTGAAAAATCGTTATCTATTAATAGTGACATTAGTATAGATAAAACGAATCTAAATCAAGCCAATGCACCTAACAGCAATAATCAGGGGAAAGAGAACATAAATTCAAGTGATTCTTTTGCAGAGGAGGTGACACAAGTCATATTTCATTTATTTAGCATGAGACAATGAAATAAGACTTTGAAAAATATAAAGTGTCAGAGTTTTACAAAAAGGAAAACAATGTAGACGTGAAAGTGTTAAGGTGTAACTGTTGGAAAGAATAACAAGAAGACTCGGAAACAGTGAAATGAATAACATATTAGACAGAAAATACAGAAACGATGTTAGTTGAGTGGGAACTCCACTCGACTGAGGGACAAAGTAAAGTTACAACTGTCTCTCTCTTTGAAGTGACATCAGAAATCGTCCATTGTAAGAATCTGTAGGGGTGTCACCCCCAACAGAAATACTAGTCAGAATACCCATCCGAGGAAAGGTTCATAAGAATTAAACACACTCAGACTTCAAAATAATCAAAAACATTTAACTTTTTTCAGGTCAGAATCAATTATATACCATATTATTGGAATTGTTTGCATTATTGTCTACTATTCTTATTTCAGATGTTATTCTCTAAGAATAACCTTCAAGTTGTGAACAGTAGTCTGAACAATCCAAATAATACATTTTTTTAATGAGGGAAATTAACACTTATCAAGGCCCAAGACAAAGATTAATGTGTGTGAGATGGTCGGCAAGACACGACTGTAATAATAGTAATAGATATTTGAGAGAACTTGATGGCTCAATAAGAATTTGTTTACATTGGACTTAAAAGCGACCATGTTGTAGTTAGTTGGGAAGCAGCTCTGAAATATTGTGCTTCACAGATGGGCAATTCTAGGAAAGAAACTTTGCTCATGGAATTTTTAATTAGCTTTAAGCACAGATAAAGAATAAAAAGTGGTTATAGTAAGACAGGTGTTTTTTGTGAGCGTTTTTATAGGGTGGGGCATATATCAAAGTTCAGTCGAGCATTTGCCATGAAAATAATGATAGAGCAGAAATAAAGTCATAATGTAATAACAAATATATTTGTCATGTTAAAACACGTGTTGAAATATTGATTATGCAACTGAAGTCATGGTCCTAGAAAGGGTTTTAATTTTGTCAAATTAAGCTTCCATTAGCAAAATTTTCTCAGATTTTTAAAATCGATAAAATTTTCTATGGTGGTTTTAATCTCATTAAAATCAGAGGCAACATGTTTTTTTGTTGAGGGGAAAAGGGTGATAGTTCTTGAAAGAATCCTTTCAAAATTGCAAAAGGCTAAAATACTTTAATGCAGCCACGAAACCTATGTGAAAATAAAGTTTACACAATTAGAATTATAGACTTTAAAAGGTTTTGGATTTTGTCAAGTCTCCATGAGAAGGTCTTCAAAATTAGCAACACTTGTGCACATTTTGAGAATCTATTTTTAATTGTGTCATGCAACTATGAATCAAATCTCATTAAAATCAGATGTAAAAAATAAAAATAAATGCTTTAATGGGGAGAGGGGGTCATGCTTTGTCAGCAGATCTCTTAATCTCTAAAATCAAAAACCAATACACATCGCCGCAGCGTTGTTACCATTATTAACATAGTTAAACATATAAACGTATATTTGCGCATGCCTAGAAGATACACATTTAGTTGATTTACATTTGCCATGTTCCAATTTTCAATTATGATTCCGTAGCAGCTATTTTTATCAGCTAAAAAGCATATCAAATTTGTTCTGCGGTCCCAATCCCGTATATATCAAATTTCAAGTCTGTAGATCAAAAATTGACAAAGTAATTTAGTAGAGATCGTTCCATCCATAGAAGGACGAGGTGACATATATATATAAAAACTGTTTCATGGTAAACAACTGATGATCCATTAAAAAGTAAATTATTACTGGTACTATAGTGAATTTGAGAAAGCAAGTTGATGCAGTGATTACAGGTGATTGAATGATTTACTGACTAAATAGTTTTCTAACGAATGAAAAAAAACAAAAAACCCATTTTTTTTTTTGTATAGTTTTAAAGGTTAAAAACTTCCAAGACTATATAAACATTATTGGTTACATATGTGCATACACGTTTCAGTGGAATTCCAATTCAAAGAGACCACTTCATCAGACCCAAAATAGAGTGATATTGTAACAAGAGTTAAGATTACATTCGTTTTTTATAAAATATATTCAGGTGTGGTTTATGCTCTGAAAGAAAGTGTGGTGTATACTTTGTGAATGTGAGCAGTAGAGGTTTTAGAGGGAGGTGTGGTGAAGAAAGGGAAAAATGGGTGGGGTGGGTAGGGTGAAGGAGAGGGGGGAAGTAGAAGAAATATATGTCCATATGGTCGAATTAACAGTTAGTAAAGAAATATACAGGTATATTTATAAGATTTAAATAAAGGTGGTATATTGGAGTTATATTTTCCACTCTACCGGTGTCTGAAGTAACTACACAGAGAAAGGTTTTCATATCTATATATAAACTTGATTTCAATGGTTGTCATTCGTTTATTTGTGTTGTTTATCTTTTCCTCAATACTAGAATATAAATATATTTTATAAATAAATAATTTAAAAACAGGAAACAAATAAACAGATAAAAAAGCAAGGAATAAAATAAATAAATAGAGCTTATCAATAAAATAGATGGATAATGAAGTCATCACCATAAAAAAAGAAAAACCAACCATAAACCCTAAAGATAGAGAAGAAATAGCGATGACATAATATTACTTCAGATCAAAGCAAAAACTTAGGCCAATAAACGACCGCCAAGTTAAAATAATACCAATATCTCCCCACTACAACAGCTGGACCACATTGGATCGTACTTCCCCCCTCTTCCTTCACCCCTATTCCTACTCCCTTTATTCACCCCCCCCCAAATCTCTACTGCTCACATTCACAAAGTATACACCCCACTTTCTTTTCAAAGCGTAAACTACACCCATATATATTTTATAAAAATATAAAAAAACGAATCTTGTCTCTCGTTTCAATATCACCCCTTTTTTAGTCTGATGAAGTGGTCTCTTTGAATTGGGATTCCACTGAAACAGGTATGCATATAAGTAACCAATAATGTTTGTATGATACACAGACGATGTACCAGCTGTTGAGCACTCTTTAATAGCCACGGGGGTTTTATTAGATTTACATGTAAAATAACAATATATATAAGTCCTTATATATAAGTGACTTTGTCACGGTCTGTGAGGAACAGCGTCTACCAAACTACTTTGTCAATTTCTAGTTTACAGGCTTGAAACTCGATATATAGGGGATTTGAACTGTGAAACTAATTCGATTTGGCATTTTGTAGGTAAAAATAGCTGCTAAAGGGTTAAAATTGAAAAAATAAATTGAAACTTGGCAGGCCTAAGTTGACTTAAAGTGCTCTTCTACACATACGCAAATATACATTTATAGGTCAAAGAACATTAGTTTTTAACTTTGTATATGTGTATGGACATGACTTAGAGGGTAACAAATAAGACTAGAGAGCTATATCTTTTGGTTTTGATTCTAGTAAATGGAACCAATCATTTTTTTTTTTTTAATTTTGAAATCACTACTATATATTGGGTACAATATAATAAAGAATTGGCTAGACAAAAATAGATATGAAATAAGTATATTTTATGACTAGGTAACATCGGACAGCATGCTAGTATATATATATATATATCATCCAGAGATTGTTTCGCTGTATTACAGTTCTTTTTCATGATCAAAGCTACTGTTTTGTGGTGGTTCTAATCGTTATATTATTTTGTTATAAAAACAAAGTATGAGGAAGTAAAATCTTTATGCTATCAACTGCTGTAGAATGCTTTTTTCAAAGAGCTTTTAAATACCCATATACCGGGTGAACCAAGTGCCAGAGAGATTAAAGCAATTGCACTTAATGGTTAAGATCATAAAAAAATATCTCGGTTGGAATGTATGAGAGGGCTGGCGAATATCTGGCCCCATCTCCAGCTAAGACAAAAATGACACAAAAAAAAAACCCTTTTATTTATTTATTTTTTTTTTACAAGGTAGTCACCACTTATCAAGGCCCGGAAGCCACTCGGGGATAAGGGTTATTGTGTGTACAGTACGTTAGTGTTGGAGATTTGATAAAGTGTCTTACTTAAGGAGGCGGTTCACCAGGAATTTGTTTACATTGGACTTGAAGGCATCCAGGTTGTAGTGAGGTGGGAAACAGGCAACCGGAACAGAGTTCCACAGGCGTGCACTTCTAAGAAAGAAGCTTTGTTCATGGAATCTACGTTTTGATTTTGGCACAGATAAAAAGTGGAGAAAATCTTTGACAGTGGTTTCAGCTAGGCGGGTGTTTATCGTGAAAGATTGGCGAGGGGGGGGGGAACCAGACATTGGAGCTCAGACGAGCACCTGCCATAGTAGTAACGATAAGTATGTAAACAGTGCACATGTAAAATCGAGAACAAAGTTTTAACTAAATTTAGAGTAAATAAAAATCAGCGACAGAATATGAAATCCTTGTGAAAAAAAAATATCATAAAAAGCATACGCAAGTAAGAAAAAAGTTGCAGTCACAAAACACTTGCTAGAAAGAAAATGAAACAATATTAGAATCTATTATGCACACCTTGTTTATTTGCACACATACACCTTCAGATTTTTTCTGTATATGAAACAAGTTTGAATTTAGAACGGTAATGTCTACAAATCAATGCTAGTGTTTTTTTTTTTTTTTATATATATTTTAAGAACTATAAATTTACCAAAATTACATACCACGTGGATTTCATCCCTATCCATTTCATATAAAGTAATCAATTCCCTTTGCAGATGTAATCACAAGAGAACATATTATACAGAAAGTTGTGCCCAAATTTCTGGAAAAAAAAAACTTTGCTTAACAGAGCGACTCCTCCTCACCCTTCCTCTTGTGTCATACATCCACCATTAATCACTCCTTCTTATTTCTATCGTCTTTTCTTTCCTCTCTCAGAATCTTTAAGCTTTCATTTTTTTCTTCTCTCCCTCACTAATTTTGCTAACCTCTCCCTCCTCTTACTACTCCTCCTCCTCCTCATAGATACATGATCCTTACTCATTCTGTTTTATTCTTACCTTTTATTTCTCTAATATTGTTTGCCTATTTTAACCTTTCTCCTCTCACTCTAGTAAATATACAACGATATGCTTGTGTTATGTTGATTAATCGGACGATAATTCTCATTTTGGGTATTATTAGCAAAACGTTTCGGTCGCTGCAACCTGCGACCTTCTTCGGGTGTTGAAAACATGCTTCTTTTTCTCTAGCAAGGAAAAGAGGGTTGGCTCTACATTACAAGAATTTGAACTGTTTGTTTGAGGGTGGGTCCATAGATCATAAATAAGGTTCTGTTAT
Source organism: Euprymna scolopes (assembly GCF_053919585.1). Classification (NCBI taxonomy): domain Eukaryota; kingdom Metazoa; phylum Mollusca; class Cephalopoda; order Sepiida; family Sepiolidae; genus Euprymna; species Euprymna scolopes. Next base: position 17,267,145 of record NC_136504.1, on the reverse strand, counting down.
ATCCTTACTTTAAATAAGAATACAGCAAGAAACCCGGGGTTATGGGTGAAAGACAAAGGGGTTTATTTACAAGGGAATACGTGTGACATAAGAGATATTTTCTTATTCTCTTCCTGTCTTTTTTCCTTCTGCCTCAGTCACGTGATAGGGTCAATATATCCATAGTTCATTTCATCTATGAAGGGATGTTAGGTTATTCCATTACATCAGGGTCAATCTTCAGGAGTAACTAAGATATTTGTTAAAGGCTTTCCTACGACTCAATTTTTCGGGATATCTATACTAATTGTTAATATTAGTGAAAAAATGTTTTACGAAACAGAGGATCGATACCCAGGCATACATTTAAAAAAAAAAAATAAAAAATAACAATTAGTATAGATATCCCGAAAAATTGAGTCAAGTATCATTTACATAAACAATATCCCAACAACACAATAATATTGAATTCACAGTTGGAGAGGAAAAGAGAAAAGCGAGCAGAAAGAGATTAATTTTAGATTTAACAAAATTAATAACTGGTTTTGCAAAGACCTCCTCCATGATCCAATGAAGGCTAAATAAGTGACTCAACGGGTCACTTATTTCATTCTAATATATAATAGTTCTAAATGCACGGTTGATATGAAATATTCAAGTATGCTCCGTAAATTCTATTAAAATAGGATACCAACAAGCATTTAATATTGGGTTGATAGATTAGAGTACACAGATTATTTGAAAGTGTATGTGGAGGGGGAGGAGAGATAAAATATTCGATTGTCTTTGGCCTTTGCTGATCCCACCGATGAAGGTTAAGGGTAGATGGACATTTTGATTCTTCTCTTTAAAAATAAAAAATAAAAACACCAAATAAAATATTTTTTTGTCATCCGATTCTTTAGGTATATTTGCAATAGCATGAAAATCAACATCTCAAAATCGGAACCGAGCTGAATCAAGACAACAAACCTTGAACGCACAAAGGATTCAATATCATTTCAGATAGTTATATAATAAAATAAACTAAATTTATTATTGTCTATCTATGTAATTAAAGACACACACACACACACACACACACACACACATATATATATGGAAACCGGAATAAAGAAAACTGAAAATTATTTTAAGACTTTCTCAATTATGATCGATTTGAGGAAAAGCCTAAAGTTGATTCTTTCCTCATGGGTGGAAAAATCTTAAAATAAAAACGAAACGTTAATGAATATTTAATAAATTTTCGATGTCTTTTTTGTTTTCCATAATGTTGGATTATTATTTCCATAATTATTATCATTATAGGAATCATCAACAGACTGTTTCGCTGTATCACAGATCTAGAGTGTGGCTAGGCAGACAAGTGCTTTAGACTAAGATTAAAACCAAAATATTAAAAAAAAAAAAAAAAAAATAAATTTTTTTCAACAGTTTATAAATCTATTATACCAAAAGTATGAATTTGTTTATCACAGTCTCAAATTTTAATGTCATGACGTCATTTCTAGCAAACTTTTTAAACTAACAACCAAGGTTGGAGTGTTGTATGTTTTGGTTTCGATTCTAGCTGATGGTACCTAAGTCATACTTGTTTTTAACTTTTGAAATCACTACTATATATTGGGTACAACATAATCAATGGCTCTGTAATAATACAAAATCTGCATAAATTAAAATATATTTAAGCATATTTTATGACCGGGTCACATTGGGAAGAGGCACTACTATATATTGGGTAAATATAATAATCAATAACGAATTGGCTTTATTATAATAAATATGAAACCTACATTCATTAAAATATCATATTTAAGCAAATCTTACAACTGGGCAACACTAGATGGCCTTCTAGTGTGTGTATATATATATATATATATATATATATATATATGAGACTTCTATTAACCATCTTCTGAGTGTGTATATCAATTGCAGTATGACAATGGTGTAATGTAAGTGAAAAGGGCGGGCAGGTTGCCAATATACAAGATGGTGAGTTGGGCTGCTGGCCATCCTGACACAAATGATGTAGCCTCCTCATCCTTTTCTACCTAAGCTACATTCTTTACATTTTATAAGGCAACAGAAGCACTTCCCAGACAGGATGGTAAAGGTTGTGTGGCCCGTTAACAGGTTGACTTGTGTAGGTAGAATGGTTAGCTGATTTGACTTTCTTGCGCGTGCACACACACACATACACACACAGATATATGTTGCCAAAATTTGCTAACAACATTGTTTCTATTCTTTGATAGACACCTTATCAAAAGAGCCCTTCCCTATTATTTTTATCTTGGTAGATGTGTATGCGTGAGAGAGAAGAGGAATGTAGATAGAGGGAGGAAAGCAAGGGAGTAAGGAAGAGAAAGTAGATGGCAGACAGGAAAAGAGTACAGAAAGAGGACAGAAAGGAGAGAAAGAGGACAGAAAGGAGAGAAAGAGACAGGTAGGAGGAAGAGGGTAGGGAGACAGAGTGTAGGGGAGAGGGAAAGTGGAAGCAGGCAGGGAGAGAGAGTAGAGGAAGGAGAGAAAGACGGATAAAAAGTAGAGGTAGGAGAGAAAAAAGGAAAGAGAGAGGGGAAGGAGGGAAATACAGGGGGGGGAGAAGGAGAAAGAAAGAGGGGGGGAGAGAAGGAGAAAGAAAGAGGGGGGGGGGAGAAGGAGAAAGAAAGAGGGGGGGAGAGAAGGAGAAAGAAAGAGGGGGGAGAGAAGGAGAAAGACAGAGGGGGAGAGAAGGAGAAAGACAGAGGGGGAGAGAAGGAGAAAGAGGGGGGGGAGAAGGAGAAAGACAGAGTGGGGGGGGGAGAAGGAGAAAGACAGAGGGGGGGAGAAGGAGAAAGACAGAGGGGGGGAGAAGGAGAAAGACAGAGGGGGGGGGGAGAAGGAGAAAGACAGAGGGGGGGGGGAGAAGGAGAAAGACAGAGGGGGGGAGAAGGAGAAAGACAGAGGGGGGGGGGGGAAGAAGGAGAAATACAGAGGGGGGGGAAGAAGGAGAAATACAGAGGGGGGGAGAAGGAGAAATACAGAGGGGGGGGAAGGAGAAATACAGAGGGGGGGAAGGAGAAAGACAGAGGGGAGGGGGAGAAGGAGAAAGACAGAGGGGAGGGGGAGAAGGAGAAAGACAGAGGGGAGGGGGAGAAGGAGAAAGACAGAGGGGAGGGGGAGAAGGAGAAAGACAGAGGGGAGGGGGAGAAGGAGAAAGACAGAGGGGGGAGAAGGAGAAAGACATAGGGGGGAGAAGGAGAAAGACATAGGGGGGAGAAGGAGAAAGACATAGGGGGGAGAAGGAGAAAGACATAGGGGGGAGAAGGAGAAAGACATAGGGGGGAGAAGGAGAAAGACATAGGGGGAGAAGGAGAAAGACATAGGGGGAGAAGGAGAAAGACATAGGGGGGAGAAGGAGAAAGACATAGGGGGGAGAAGGAGAAAGACATGGGGGGGAGAAGGAGAAAGACATGGGGGGAGAAGGAGAAAGACATGGGGGGAGAAGGAGAAAGACATAGGGGGAGAAGGAGAAAGACATAGGGGGGAGAAGGAGAAAGACATAGGGGGGAGAAGGAGAAAGACATAGGGGGGAGAAGGAGAAAGACATAGGGGGGAGAAGGAGAAAGACATAGGGGGAGAAGGAGAAAGACATAGGGGGAGAAGGAGAAAGACATAGGGGGGAGAAGGAGAAAGACATAGGGGGGAGAAGGAGAAAGACAAAGGGGGGAGAAGGAGAAAGACAAAGGGGGGGAAAAAGACAAGGGGGGGGAAGAAAGACAAGGGGGGGAAGAAAGACAAGGGGGGGGGAGAAAGACAGAAGGGGGAAAGGAGAAACATAAAAAGGGAAGGAAAAATTTGAAGCCACTGACTTAAAAAAAAAAAAAAATCCATGAATGTATAACCTGCATATATGGTAATAAAAAAATTCAAAAACGTTATTTAGCTAATAATATAGAACCTAATGATGAATAAATGTTTATTTTATGATATTAATCTCCTTCATTTGCAATGTACTTAAATCTCAGATTTCCATGAACCACGTAGATAAAAAAAAATTATAATCACAAGAATCTTTACATAAAATGCAGCTTTTCAGTGTGCAAACTCATTGCTCCTTGAGTGTCTAATGCATGAAAATATCAAGGATTATTTTTTTAAAGAAATCCTACATATTATGGATCACAGAAACAGTGAAACTAAAAATCTTTACACAATAAAATGCATTTATGCCAGTGTTAGCCCAGAATTATTTCCCTTGAAAATATATTTTTGGTCCCAACATGAAAGGGTGTTTTTTGATCAATGCAGTGGCCAAATTCTAAACAAGATTAATTCTCTTATGTGTACAACTTTCAAAGCACACGCCTATTCAACTAGTTCTTTGTCTGAGCATAACCTTTAAAAACTGTAACAGATTAGATATCTTCTTGATGGAGTCAATCGACTCCTAGACCTTGGTGAAAGAACCAAACGACTTTGTCGTAAATAATTTCTCCATGTGATGTGTTGCAACTTTAATTACAATTTGCATATTATGTGCTAATGTACATATTCTCATTTCCTTGTTTAGCAACACATGTTTTCTTATTGTAATGGGAAAAATTGTAATCGGCTTATTGCTCATTTCTTAGTCATTTTTGTGTGTACTGTTTGTCTATTAGATATTTCTTAAACTATTTTAAAAACACTGTTAAAATATTAAGTATTACTGTTCCTGTTTACAATGTCTCCCCACGAGACAGAGTTAGACACCAGGGTCGTTTTTTAATGTGAAGAAAAGGAACAAAAATAAAAACTGTCTCAGTTGTGAAGGATTTCTCCTCCACTGACAGAGAACAAGAAATTGAAGTGCAGCATCTGAAGAACAGATACTACACTTTGATCTAGACCCGAAGGAAAATTAAGTATTACTGTTATTTAAATGTTTCTCTATTCTCTTCCGAAATGCATGCATATTATCAACAATAACATCCATGAATAATGGCTGCCATCTGCATGGCGAATGAATATCGTAAATCTGTGATCAGCTAAAACGATAAATTGCGAATATCAAATGTTCATCTTTATAACTGCACAAGTGCATAAAGTTTGTTGTAAATTGTGTCCTTTCATTTCAGTCGCTCGTTTGCTCGTTTCCGAGCGTGCCTCACAACTTTAACACTCAAGTCATCTCCATATTTTAGTCATGATAATTAATTTACACATTATTTACAGTCTTTAATGATTTGTATTTACACAAGAATGTAACAATTTCTCTTCAACTCTGATGAAAAAACACAAGCAAACACCTGAAAGATGAAGAAATTAAAGCTGAAACCTTTTTCAAAACTGTTTGGAAATCGAACATTCTAAAATTGGAATTACAGAATTTCTTCAAGACTCATTCACTTGTTTAATACTAGATTTATTCCTGGTTTTACAAAGAAATCAATGACAATCTGAAATATTGATTTTTTTTATGAAGCATCTACTTATCACATCAAAACAGATAATTTTTGGTAGAAAGCCGAATGAGATCCCCGCTTCCCTCCCCCCACTCTCATTTATCACACAGAAAACATGTGAGTTAAGAAAAAAAAAGTAAATAAAACAATAAAATTGCGAACACTGATTTTATTTTCAGACCTTATAGATTTCTTAAATGGAGGATTAAAATAAAAGGAAAAAGAAAATTGCTTTGCAAAAGTAAGAAATCTCTGTAGCTTCAAAATCTTTATTGAATAAAAGAAAATATTACTTTCCTTGGCAGAGTACTGCACAATATTAGGTCGTTAGTCGATACGAAACACTACAATACACAAAAAATAAAAAGTACCTAACATTATCACTTAAAACTTAGCAATGAAGATGATCAGTGCAAGAAAATCAAAAATCATTTTATTATTATTTTTTTATATGAGAAACCTCATAATATGCAAATAGAATCAGAGATTTTGATAAAAATTGGCAAAATGTCTAACAATAAATAATATATTTTTGTCAGTTTTTAACTCATTAGATTACATTATTTTGCATTTATCAAAATATTTTATTAAGTATAAATGCAATAATTTGTCATCATGCTATAGTGATCCATCCTATTTCGTGACTATAGACTCCTCTTCCAGACACTACATATGAAATTATGACAAAGTCTCAAGACAGTCATTTTGTGACATAATACTTCTGTAAATACAGACTGTTGTGAATATACCACTATGTTGTCTTATTAATTATTGGTTATTCAAAGTCACAACACTGTCGATGAGTACTTGAGCTCATATCAGACACAATATAACTATTAATAAAACTGGTAATGTTAGATTTTTGAGAAAAGATTTAGGTTATGTGCTTGGAAAAATTGTTTAAGAGAAGTTAAAAGCTGTACTGGATTTTTAACACACAAATTGTATCAAAAATCTTCAAATGGAAAAACTCAGACATAAGGAAATAAGATTGAACAACAAAAATATTCTGTTCTCAAGTTGGACAAAAATGATTTTGAGGCATTCTCCAACATGAGGTTTGGAAATTTAAATCGTTTGACTCAGAAAACCAAAAAGAAAAAAGGTTTGTCTATTTTTATTAATTTATTTTTAGTGTTTAATAAGGAACACATCAGTTTGAACAAGTTTTTTTTTTTTTTTTTGTTCTTGTTAAAAAATGAAGAATAATCTTTGAATGAAAATGACTGACAAGAGGATTTGTGAAAAGTGATCATGGTCACATGGAATCCGCATGATCAAAATGACCATAAACAACCAATGAGAAGTCTCTAGAATCATTCTCGACTACGACAAGATGGTAAAACCGTCACTCACAAAGAATCTAGTTTGAATGCATGTAATAATTCTGCAACATATTTTATTCTGTTATCTTTTCAAGGCGATTGCCTCTCCATCAAATTCCAACTGATCTTATCTTCAAATCTCCAATGCAGTTTCACCAAGAGAGTCATTCACTTATCAGGTGATCAAGTCTTCATTATGCATTCACAAATGCACCAAGAGATTTATTTTGTCATTCAAGCAAGCATCACAATTTCATCAACTCAGAACAATCATTTAAGGATCGTCTCAATAAGAAAAGACAATCTTCAAAGAACTTTCCATGTTAGAGAAACAATGTTTTCATCCCATTTTATGGCAATCCAACGTGGATTTTTTTTTTTTGTTTTTTGTTTACATATTCACAAAATTCAAGAACATTCAAATTATTTTCATGTTTCAGAAGATCTCATCAATTCTTTTGTTTCACTGTTAACCATTTTCATCACATAAAATATTGAATTCTATACTAATCACTTTCATCAATTGAAGTCACAAGTATCCTTTGTTCTACTGTCATATGTGTCTCTATTCAATTTTATATAAATTAGAACTTGCATTTTTTTTTTTGTTATATCATAAATAAATTCTAATTGTCATAGTCCAACTCATGTTGGCTTTTTCATTCAATAACAGTTGTATTTATCAGGTGTTCTCTTATCTTAGTAAGATTTTGAAGAAAAAAAAAAAAAAAAGAAAATGGTAGAATTTCTATTGTTTTTAAATCTACAGATTCAGTTTTATCCCTACAGACACATCACACGTTTGTAACAACAGCATAACCATTGCTATGCAATTAATAAACATGCTGCCTAGTTGGCCACAATTATAAAAAAAGATGTAATCATTCTCATTCTAAAATAGATCTCTCATCACCAACCAATGTCAGTACAGATCACAAAACGGAGGATCCAGAATTTTCCGTTATAGTTTCTGATTGATATCCAGCCCTTACTTTGCAAGGCCACTAAGACAAGGTTTTAACTTGATATTCATAAGTGGTCACCAATTTTACTACTGACTAAACTCAACATCGCTTAACTTTGGTGATCTTATGAGAACCGGTATGTCAATATGATTTATTCAGGGGAGGTAATTTAAATGGAGGAAGAGAATTCATTAGTATAAATTCACCCCAAATTCTGAATAGCCTCAACAAATTTACAGATTAATTGCTGGGGATGAAATATCACAGGAATGCCAATTTGAACCATAACATTTTAAAGTATTTAAAAATAATTAAATTCTTTGATGATTAAAACATACCTTAAATCATGGGATAAAACTATAAAATAATTGGGATTAAAAGAACTTTTTCTTTTACACAAAAGATTTAACATTTTAAATAACTTATTTTTCAATTAACAAAATTTTATTTTGCAAATTCTTAAAACATTTTTTATTTGAATAGAAAAATGAAATAAAATTAAATTAAGTAACTGATTAGATCTATCTTATTATTTCATTTGAAGTTATTACATAAATTTTATAAGAATGTTATTTTATTACATAAAAAACAATGTTTTAAAATAATGTAATTTTAAAAAAAATGAAAACATTGAATCTGAACAAAGAATTTAGCTCTAATGCACGCAATGCAGTAAATGCTTTATCTGTAATTTAACAATCTTTGTATGATTTTATTTTTAAATGTTAAAAACTATACTTTCAATTGAGCTCTGCTTTAATTTTTTAAAAGTAATTTTGTTTCAATTTTTAAAACAATTTTTATTTTAATAAAAAAAAAACAATATATGGTAAACATCAGATTTAAATGTAATTTTAAGTAATGATTAAATATAAAATTAAATAAAATTTCTTTTCAACCTTTAAAATTCTTTTTCCCTCCCGTTTCTAAATTGAAGAGTATATTTTAATAAATAAAATGTTTAAACCTAATTTTTCTCGCATTTTACTTCCGACTTTATGTCAACTAAAAAAAAAATGTTTTTGTAATAAAGCAATGGGTTTAAATAATGTAAATTAGTTCTATAAAAAAGAGATTATTTTTTAATGTTTTTAATAAACGATTTGGAGGAAATATTGCTATATTTAACACAAAATATTTTTTTTTAATATTTAGAAATGGACAAGTACTGAGAATTTGATTAAAACTGGATGATTATCTGTTTTTAGGTTAAATAAAAGCTTTTTCTATAAAATTCTTATTTTAATTTGGTAATCATAATTATTTCAGTGGTTAAAATTCAATATAAATTATTTTGTGTTATTTATTAATGAGAATAATAATAATACTATTATTATTTGATCACTAGGAGTTTTGACACAGACCATCATCAAAGATTTCTCCTCAAGAACAGTCAGCGATGTTCCTTGAAGTCTGAGTGACAAGTCTCCCTAGATTTTTAGTACTCTCTACCTCTTTCGATAACTTTTGCAAATCAATTTGCATTATCACAATAGCCATTTACCATTAATTTCTCTGGCAACGACCATTGGCTTTCACTGGAATTTGGGTAACAATAAACCTACCCAAGGTCCTAATCCTCTGCATTCATCCAGTGGAGGTTTGGTAGTGTTTCTCTCCCCAATCTTTCCATCCTCCTTGACCCTTCAGGACTATTTGGCATGATGTCAGTTGATCCTGACACTTTTTTTAAGGAAGGGGGGGGGTACAATTACAGTTTCAATTTTCTTCATTCTATGTGATATTTTTTTTTGTTTTTGTTTTAAACTTTTACTTCTGTTGTAGTTTCCATATGTCTCTTTATCATTTGTAGCTCATATGTATTAGTTTTTACAGTCAAGGGTTTCCCATAATATTTCAGCCGTTTTCATTATTACTATCCATTGTAGCTTTTCAGCCATCCCTCAGATTCCAATATCGCCCATTTTTTTTCCCCCAAACTTTTCCAGAATTGTTTCTAGTGTTCCTACTATTATTGGTGTTACCTTAACTTTCTTCATCTTCCAAATCCCTATTGAATTATTGCAAAATATTTTTTGTTTGATTCTACATTAAAAAATAAACAAAAGTATAAGAATTTTATTCAATCTTATTTCTTTCAAATGACGCAAAGATTTTTATGATAAAATCATTTTTATAAACATTTTCTAACTTTTTCCATGACACATTCCTGAATTTAACAAAATCGGTTGTTCATCCTTAGTAATCTAAGATTGTCTTAAATTAAATTGATTTAAACTAATCATAGAAAAGTGAGGTTTATTAATTGAAAAAATATTTTAAAATATTACAACCTAGTTAAACTATATTTTAAAAAGTATCCAAACTGAAGATAATTTGAGATTACAGGTATTGTCCCCTCTCACATGGCTAATGTATACTAAAATAAATATACTTGTCTGAGTAATACTTGGGTAAATAACTTCTCGCATTATTCTTTAATTCATGATCCATATGATTGGCAATTAATGACTATTTTAAAGATTTTGATTTAGAAAAGCTCATCTAAATAAAATAATACAAGTATACACACATAAAGCTAAATGTTTCAAGGGATATAACTTAGGGTAACTGTAGTGCAATCCAGTCGAACAGAAACTTTTACTATCGTGATCTTATCAATATTTTAATGAATCGCTTTATTAGAATATCAACTTAATAATCATAAGTTAATGCATTTTTATATACCTCAACATATGACATAAAAATCTTAATTTTATTGCGAAACGTTTCTTTCAATAAACAAAGGTACGTGGTTTTTAAGGGAGACAACTACTCTAGTTTTAAAATTTTCTTATATTGGAAAAAGTTGTCTCCCTTTAAACTTATCACAACTATTAAGTATTGCTAAAATCACGACAGTAAAAGGTCAGTTATTTACACAAAAAATATACTAAGTTAAATATTTAAGTTTCTATGATTTATGGCATGAAATCTTGCCACTAATTATATGGTGTTCAGAAAAAAAGTCTAACAACAAATATATCAAAAAAGAATTACAATTCGACACAAAAAGGTTTGTTTTCTTATATTTGTTTTACGTCTATTTGATTTTGTATGAAATAAAAAATATAAGTCCAAAATATTAAAAATAAACATGTCTCCATTAGAAATTATAACATCCCCTCTACTGATGTAATTAAAAACATGAATCCTCCATAATGGAGCATTTGATAAATAGTAAAAATTATACAGAAAAATCTATTGTTAACTTGGATCAAGTAAAGAATAGATACCCTGTAGCAGTAGGTGTATCAGAATTTTTGTAGGAATTTTTGACACCCCTAACACGAAACTGCAAATAAAATATAAAAAACTCGTATTTTCTCTTTTAAAAGTGGGTTGTTTATTTTCTTTATGGATTATACTTCCAAAATAAACTATTAAAGTTGTTTTAAAAGTAATAGAAATTTTTTTTTTTTTTTTTTTTTTAAACAGTAATGAATTTTACAAACTCAATATTTTTCAATTTTTAAATTTTAAAAATCTATCAAAATTTTTCTATTGATTCTATTTTTATGATATTTTCAGGGTCAATGTGAAATTTTATGCTCTTTCCAATAAAACGAATATAATATTTTAGACAAACGTTTTTTTTATTCACGCCACCCCCCATTTTCAAGTGTCTATTAAAAAGTAAATAATTAATTCACTCACCAAAGTTTTATATATCACAAATTGAAGAGAAAAGGTCAATAAATAGTATATCCAAATTTAAAACAAAAAAGTAGTGTTTTTTTTAGAAATTTACCTGTAAAGTTCGAAGTTTAAAACCTTTTTTTTTAAAACCACGTTGTTTGTTGTTTTTTTTTTTTTTGTTTTTTTTTAAATGAAACCTTAATCCTTGCTCCTTTAATTGAAAAAAAATTAGGGCTTGAATTACATTTTTCGAGTAGTTATAAGCTTGGAAAGACGGGGTGGAATTATTCACTATTTTTCACGAAATTTCTGACACACCTACTGTAGACGACGACTAGTGACAACCGCCGCACATTTCAAGTGACACCGGTGATTCGACCTTGACATTGGCATAAGCACATGGCGTCGGTTGTTTGTAAACGCATCAAATAGCAGACAGAAGCGCATATTCGCAAGCAATATTTAAAAAAAATATATTTACAAAATTTTTCAAGGTTTAAAAGAAAAAAATATTTACAAAACATATTTTTAAAGTAACAAAACGAACGTATTTAAATAAAAGATATTTAAATAAATGGGCGTCTTTAATATATTTACAGAACTTTTTAATAAAACTTACAATAATTATAATAAATAAATAAATTTAAGCCAAACTTATTAATTGCAGGAACAAATACAAAAAAGATTTGTGACATATATATTTTTTATATCTCGATTGCTTATACTTGTGATTTTATTATGCATAAAAAATGCCTCGATCAAGAAGGATTTCTCTTTCACTGACCACCAACATACATCACTCTTTAAACAAATATAGAATTGTATTAAAAACGCACACAAAGAAAAAAAAAAACACTGTACATAAAAATCAATCTTGGTTGCAAAAACCCACGAAACATTCACAAAAATCCGAAGAAGTCAGTTATTTTATATTTGTTTCTGCCATTTAAAAGTTTGGTTTAAATAATTTTATTTTTATAAGTTTTTAAAATTATGTATTTTTAATAGAAAGGACGTCGATTTTTAATGTTTTGTGATTAATATAGCTAATTCTTTTTATTTCTTTTTATTATAATTATAATAAATATTATTTTAAGTTTTATTAAAAAGTTCTGTAAATATATTAAAAACGCACTTGGAAAGACGCCCATTTATTTAAATATATTATTTTTGGATTTTTTTTGTCATTTAATAAATGGATCACGTGAAGGTATCATAAGATTAAATCAAAATTTAATATTTAAAAATATATTAATTGTCGCTAAAGATATAGTTTAAAGAATAATTAAATTGAATTGTATTAAAAATGCACACAGAAAAAAAAAATGCTGTACATAAAATTCAATCTTGGTCGCAAAAATCCATGAAACAAACTGAAACATTCACAAAATCCGAACAAGGCAGTTATTTTATATTTCTTTTTGCCATTAATAAGTTTGGCTTAAATGTATTTAGTAATTTATTTTATTATAATTATTCTAAGTTTTATTTAAAAAGTTCTCTAAATATATTAAAAAAGCACCCAGAAAGGCACCCATTTATTTAAATAGCTCTTATTTAAATACGTTCGTTTTGTTACTTACTTTAAAAAAATGTTTTGTAAATATATATTTTTTGTTTTAAATCTTCAAAAGTTTTGCAAATATATTTTTTTTAAATCTTGATTGCGAATATTCGCTTATGTCTGCTATTTGACGCATTTACAAACAACCGTTGGCCTTCGGGACAAGATCAAAGTGTAGTATCTGTTCTTCAGATGCTGCACTTCTATTTCTTGTTCTCTTTCGTTGGAGGAGAAATCCTTCACGGCTGAGACAATTTTTATTTTTGTACCTTTTCTCCACGTTTAAAAAACGACCCTGGTGTCTAACTCTGTCCCGTGGGGAGGCATAGTAAATAGGTACAAACAACCGACGCCATGTGCTTGTGCCAATGTCAAGGTCGAATCACCGATGTCAATTGAAAGGTGCACCGGTTGTTACTAGTCGTCGTCTGCTACATGGTATCTATTCTTTACTTGATTCGTTAACTTTCCATTCTTGAGCAAATCACACTCCATTATTCACTTTAAAAGTGAATGGGACCGTTTACGTATTTGCCCATCAGACCTCTTCTTTGTAGACAACTAACTAAATGTATTAACGTTTTACTGCAGTTTTACTGTAAATTTGATTGGCAGAATCTTATTTAATAATATCCTTATTCATTTTAACGGAAACCCAATGGGTATATTTATATTCAAATGAATAAATATATTAATACATTCCTGACGATCAGGTCTGACGTGAAACTGCAGTAAAATGTTAAGATAATGCCTTTCTATTGTTTATTCTTATAAAGCTTTTATGGAGCCTGTTTGGCTGCAAAGTTTACTGTATTGATTCGGCTTTGTTCCGATTTTGAGAAAAATATAATTAATTTATATATATATATATATATATATATATATATATATATATATATATAATTTAATTTAAATACCAAAAAACAAGAAATGGGCAGGTGAAATTATTAAAATTTCCTTAAGGCCTTATCGTCTGACCCTCTAAGAGGAAACGTCAGAATGATAAATTAAAAACTAAGAAAACGAATGAGGGAAGAAGGAAATTTTGGTTTCAGTTGGAAGAACAGTGGGGAAAATAAAAAATTAAAAAAAATATCTCACTGTTCAGGTGGTTTTAAATCAATGAATATCTCCAACTGATGTTTCAGAATCTTTTGTCTACACAGGCTAGGTCGAGAGTTGTTAATAACTAACGCCTCAATAATATTGAGATGATAGTTCGACCTCGCACTGTATAGAACAGAAAACCACCCATCGGAATATTGATCGGCACACCTATTTATACTCAACAGGTGATTACCAATGGCGGACTCATGAGCTTGGGAGTGCCCGGATGTTCTCGAAACCTGGTGTAGTCGAATATCCCGAGGGATATGTTGGGATATTCTCATTTCTAATCTTTGGGATGTTTTGCCAACGTAGTCAGCTCCACACTGACAAACGAATTTATAAACAACAGAGTTCTTTTGAATGGTTGGCAAAACATCTTTACGAAAAGAAGAGAAAAAGGTTCGAGTTGTGTAAACTACTCTAAGCATAGTAGCTGGAAAACAACGTTGAGTAGCAGAAGAAATCCTTTCAACAATATGAAGGCCAACAGGACCCAACCATGGTAATTTTAGATAAATGGGACAACGTGATGGACCAATATGTATGCCTTAAGGAAATTTTAATAATTTCACCTGCCCATTTCTTGTTTTTTGGTATTTAAATTAAATTATGTTTCCTCTGAAATTTCTCCTTCCATTTTGCTGTACCAAAAATTTACTATATATATATATATATATATATATATACATACACACACACACACACACACACACACACACACACACACACAGTATAAAATTATATATGTATTTTTTTACTTTTGTTCACTCCAAACAAGAGATATTGTTCACTGAAATTTAAAAAAACTACTGTGATGGGGTCAAATTTATAGGAGTAACCTGAGTGAGGGAGTTGAGCATCAAGATGTTTATTCATATTACATTAAGATTTTTGCATGTTGGTACCATCGGGGAAAGAGGATACAAAGGCAAAGGGTCTGAGGAAAAGAGTTATTAGAATAGAAAACCTTCCTGTATATAGGGACCTCTATGAAGAAGGGGTATGATTTTGCTGTTATGGATATTTACATTGAGGGATACAAGTGCAGTCAGTTCATCAGAGTTCCATGAAAGTACTTGTAAAATAAGCACTGATGATACGACAGAGACTGAAGCTTGGCGCCAGTGCAAGACCTATTGGGTTGGGAATTCCTTCTTTCCCTCTGACCAAAAGGGAGAGGCTAATAGTAGTGCCTCAGCTGAGATATAACAATATCTCATGCATGGATCAATGATGGCTTTATAAAAATATAGATTACTGACAGTTATGAGAAGTTTCTACCCCAATAGAACTGCCTGTCTGTGGAACTGTTCTGTTAGCCTGCTTTCTAGCAGACTACAACATGATTGTCTTCAAGTTAAATGTAAACAAATTCTTGTTGGGCAATTCCTTTAAGTAGTTAAATTCTATCAAACTTCCACTACTGTACACTCATTAACCCTTATCCTTGAGTAGCTCTCGGACTTGGTAAGTGATGACTCTTTTGTTAAAAAAAAAATAAAAATAAAAAAAAGAGGGGGCAAACTTGCCAATTTCTTTTATGCATTTATTCCAATTCATGTTGCACGTAAATGTCAGGCAGAGAAATAATTCAAATGTTCGACTTTTGGAAAGGATATAACAATCAGTGCTTAAAAATTGTTAAAGGAAAGGAGCTTCGTCTTAGTAGCATTATATGTGAATGTCCATTTTTTACCTCTTTCTACGATAAACTGAAGGTCATTTTTCCATTGCCTTACTTTCATGGACATTCGATTTGTCCTCATGCCAGGAATAGACTCTTATTTCAACAGCAAATATATTCATCTTGAATGTGATTTTGTCAGGGAGGTCGTTTATAAAGATCAAGAATAATATAGGTCCAAACATCAACCACTGGGGCATAACGCACATCTATCATTATTATAGCATTTCACTCCATCTCGAGATCTATCGTCGGGCAATGTCCAAGCTATCCCTCAAGTTCGCATCAGACATACCTCGCTTAAGAGACAATCTGTGAGGATGTGTGCGATAGTCTACACTCATCTCGGCAAAAAAAAAAAAAATAAAGAAAATCCGCAATGATGTGTTGTTGTCTGGATGTATGGACATTGAGAAGTACCTGGGTGTTTGTTTTATCTAAGAAAGATTTGATTATATCAAATATTCGTCCAGTAATATTGTGCTGAAAGGTTTCAGAACCAGACACCTACATTTGTGGGAGTGCAACAGACCCTGTTGATTCAGGACAGGCTTGCACTAACGCGGCAGATACTGCAATTCAGCAACAAACTAATCAGAGACACAAAACTCCATCTTCTTGAGACAAACGGATGCCAACAACAATATTATATATTCAGATGATGTTTACACATCTGTACATTTACAGGACTTGTTGTACTTTGCTATTTCTTATCAATAAATATATTAATAGTATACTACTAATCAATCAAATTTATAAAAAAAAAATATTTATGGAAAGTAGCCAAAAACGTTTGTTTCAATCATTAAGCAATTAGCCTGACGATTTCCACTGTGAATAATACAAACGTTTCTGTCTGTGCTCTGAAATATATTTTCATACTACTACTATTACAAGCATATATAAAACATTAGAAAGAAATAAAGGTTGCTTAATGTTTAGATTTTTCCATCAACTTCACAAGAAATTTCACATTTCTTCGCAAACATAAACCAAAAAAATATACATCTTCAGAAGATATGGGATACCCTAACCTGACAAACCTACAGACTTCTTTCTACTATTGAACAGACTATAAAGTATTACATACACACCCATTTACGCTTTCTTCTTTCGTATATAGTATTTATTATTTCTGTATAATAAATGAACCAATAACGAATCAGTCTGCCTCTTCTCTTGGCAGAGATAATAAATTTGTTTAATCAGTTAAAATAATATCCAGAAGTTGTTAAATTATTCACAAACTTGGAAGCAAAAGAAAATAATTTTTATTATTCGGACAACTATTCTTAGTTGTTATAATCACAATGTTTTGACTGATGTAGCATCAGACTTTCTCCAGGTGCATCACGTCGATCATAAGAATGAGAACAATCTATCCTTGTGGACTAATACATTCGGTTTAAAATTCTCTGCAGATTCTCAAGTTCATAAAAGATTCTCGAATTTGAATAGAAGGTTTTGAGTTTAAAAAGATATACATGAAGAATGATAGACATTACGTTAAACACAACGAAAATAGTAATCAGAATAATTCAAGTAATCGATCATCTCAAAAAATTTAATATTTGAAAATATTGAAATACATAAAAAAAAACATTAAAATAAGACGAGATATGATTTTTTTTAGGTTTGAAGTTTTAAAGATAAAATGTCAACTTTTACAGAATCAGTCATTCTCCGTTTATTGACTCATAGATACCAGTATTCAGTTTACAACCGAATCTCTAGCATCTTCATTGGCATCTTTCGACAAGTTATGTAAACAGCCGGAAGATGCTGAGGTGAAGACTGCCAGACGATTAAGTCAAAAGGTGAGGTTCCTCCCTCCCCCATATTAAGAATGGCTTTCTATTTAGAAAGCCATTCTTAACACGAGGGAAAGTGGAGAATTTCACATGGACATAGCATGTTGAAAGTAATTTTTGGTTTAAAATTTTTTTAGTTGATTTAATGAATTTCATGTTCTCATTGAAATTTGTCTTCCGGCAGTTGATTGGGTAATCGCTTCAGCATCTTCTGAATCGTAACATCTCTTAATAAAAAAGTAAATAAAATATTCATGAATGATTGAGATTTAAAAAAAATCACCAATCAATAAGATTTTGTTTTCAAGATATAAAAGTAGCCAAAGCATGTATATTATATGGTATTATTAATGATGGTTATATCGTTCAGATAATCACAGGGATTATAGAAACCTCATTCACTTGAATGAAATCTCTCTGTAAAATAAATATCAACTAACGACATTTTTAAAATTCAATAAACAAATATTAACTGTCATTTAATTCACACAGGATATAGTTTGCTACATATTTAAACTTGTAACAAAATGTTTCTTTTAAATAATAACCATAAACACAATGTAGAGAATAAGTTTTCAAAGTTGTTACTTGTTGCATTTCATATTTGTAAAAAAACAAATATTACAAAATAAATCTATGATGAAAAATAATTCTTTTTAAGTTTGGAAGTCAGGAGAATGAGAAAATTATTAGATAAGTTTCCATTTGTCTTTTCTGAAAATAAAGCAAATAAAATATGTCTAGATTTGAAAATATTCTAAGTTACCATCTGTTCACAAAAATGGTTACATTACAGAATCATGTTTTTGGTTCTTCTTCAAGTAAACAAGAGAAATGAAATTTCTAGTCCAGAATTTCTCCAATATTAAATAACAGAAATAAAGAAAAATCTGTATGATGTACATATCTATGACAAAATGGAAATATATTCTAAAAATCGCATAAATTAATCAAGTAGTTTTATTTTTAAATAAGAAAATTAAATTTTATGAGTAGCGGAAGAGTGTCTTGCATACTACTTTGAAAAAAAAAAAAAAAAAAAAAATCTTTAAAACAAAAAGTTACAAAAAAAAAATAAATAAAATAAAAAAGGAAGATAATTCAACAATAATCCAAAACTTTCAAGATTTATATTATATATCCCATTAATAGATTAAAAATGATTTTCTTTATAAAAATAAAAGTACATGATCAATTTATGTGATTTTTAGAATATGATATTTTCATTTGGTCATGGGCATGTACATCATAGATTTTTCTTCAGATTTTTTTTTTTTTTTTTTAAATACAGGAGGGAATTCTGGACAAGAACCTTTTTGTTCTTTTTTCAAGTAACCAAGAGAAATGAGTGAAAAAAGCAGAAGTTAAAAATGTGTACGGCATGAATATGAATTGTAGACAATATTTGCGAATGAGCAGAATCTGTGGATGTGAAAAAGTGAGCAGAAGAAGGTGAGAGTTTTTAATGGCAACGTGTGCAGTTTCAGTTGAAGAGACAAGTGACATGAATGAAGAACATTTATCTTTCATAGAAATTTGGTGAATTAAAAAACAACAAAAACAACTGTTTTCTGCCTTGAGCATGAGCATGGAAGGTGTGGAAAAAAATATTAGTAGAGAAAAAGGGAGGAAATCACGATAGAATAATAAACCAAAATAAATAGGGAATATAAGAGCAAACAAAATCTACTAAAATAAAACAGCATGGCATTTAGTACAAAAAAAAGAACCAATAAGAATTGATTGTTCTTGCTCAGAGATTTTTAATACGTTACAAACTGCACTTATATTTTATATTTGAAACCTACAAAAGAAAAGAACTGGTCAAATATAAATTGGAGTTAAAATTATTCATTTGTTTTTTTTTTTTAACTTTAAATTATTCAGATAAATTGAAATCAATCATGTTGCTATAAAAAGAGTTTTTAACAGAACTTAAATTATAAAAAAATGAGAAAACGCTAGAAAATTTATTAACAATATAAAGAATAAGTACACTTTTAAATCTATAACCATCTTATTATGTTGGTTAAAAAACAAACACTTCCAGAGTTTTATGTTAAGATGATCGTGTTAAACAATGAGAGCAGTTTAAACAAAGTGTGAATTCAATTGATATGAATAAATTTGCATGTTATCTTAATCATACATTTTCCGCATTTTACTCTATGTCATACTAAAAATAATTTTTTTCTTCAGTTCTAAGTGTTTTTGATGATTAATGTTAAAAAGACTTCACCTTTGGATTAACATCATCCAATGGAGCATTATCTCCATGGTGCATAAAAATGTTGGCCATAAAAACATAATACAATGGAATTGCTAATATATCAGCTGATATCTGATTAGCCTAGATATATTTCAAGGTAAATATTCAAGCAAGTGCAGATTAGTGGACACTGGAAATACAATATCTTCCATTCAATTGAATAATGTGCAAAAGGAAAGGAAGGATGTGAGGAAACAACAAGTTAGGTGTGATTATATAGAATTTGGGAATGTTTAAAAAAAACAAGAAAACTGCAACACCAAGTGAATGGTTACTTGCATAACAATATTTACAGGTGAAAGTGATCTCCTTGAAATATATTTATAAAAAGAAAGTTATGTAGAATTTTAAAATGAAGGAAAATTTACTTTTGAAATTTGATCAAAATTTTATGTTTTTTGAGGAAAATATCATTTGCTTTTTTATTTAAGATAAAATCGTGAATAATTTTTGTCCAGAAAGTTAGAACTTTTTTTAATATATATAATAGTATATATATTTTGTGTATATAATTAAGTCTGAGAAGTTCAATCAAAATTGATTTCATTTAGAGAAGGATTTTTATGTTCCAAAATTGCAGTTTGAAGTGAAATAAACCTTACAAAAGAATAGACTTTACTATTAAGAAGTATATTATAAACTAACAAGACTAGCATCCTGGCGTTGCCCGGGAAAATTGAGCAAACTAAGAATTGCAATCCTCCAAATGAAAATTGACTGGATGGACAGACTTTTTTTTTTTAAATCCAAATGCTAAATATTTATCGGTTATAAAAACAAATATTTGTGAGTAAAACTATACATTATATTAAAGTGAAAAAAAATAATCCAATAAGGAAAAAAAATTAATTAATGAGATGTCCTTTCACAAAACAATATGTAAATTAGTTAACCTTCTGATGTCAATTGCATACATATGATCAGTACATTAGAAAGCTGTTGTGAATATGAATTCAGCATTTTAATCTCACTGTTAATGAGAAGAATGACCTAAATTTATAAATAGACAAATGTTATAAAGACTTATTTTTCTAATATTTTAATCAAAATTGCACTTGATTAACTTTCTTTTGACTAAAGCAATACGTAAATCAATTTTTATTTCTTTTTCCTAGTGTTTGCCACATATTTTCTGCATGCAGCATGATTAAATTTATTCAATATAGATCAATTAGATCATACTAGAATTTTCCAAATGAACATTAAGAATGAGTTTCAAAGCATAAGCATTGGTTAAGAATGAGTTTTCAATGATCATCTTCTAGAGGTTGAAGATTTATTCCTTACTACATGTAATAATTAGTAAAAATTACAATAAAATAAAAACTAACATTTCTATCTGGTCAAAGCTAAAGGAATGAGTAGGTTTGTATTACAATGCACAGAGGTACGAAAAAGTTGTAAAAAAGTAAATATAAACAAATATTTACTTTTCTACATAACTGAAAAAGTTTTAGTGTTTTTATTCAGTGTAAAATGTTTATTCGGTTCGAAAAACAAGTAATATTGAGAACGACCAGAAGAAGAAACAATGGCTGCAATGTCACTTTACATCTTTGAAATCTCGATGATCACTTCCAAAGAAATGAAATAAAACAAAATGGTGGTAGAAACCCACCCAATAAATGTTGCGGTAATATTATTGAGTGGATTTCTGCTACCATTTTGTTTTATTTCTTATTTTAAAGTCTTTGTCAAGGTTTCAAAGACATCAAAGCCATTTTTTCTTGTTCTTCCATAGCTCTCAATATTACTTGTTTTTAGAACTGAATAAACATTTTACACTGAATAAAAACACTAAAAACTTATTCAGTTAGGTAGAAAAGTAACTTAGCTTGCCTTTGATAATATATATTTGTTATATATTTGTTTTTGGACAACTCTGGATTGTAATGCAAATCTGAATGAGCTATCAAATTCCAATACATAAATAATATTAGCATGTTCTTAAATGAAATCACAGTTTACATTTTATCAAGTAAAATTACACTTTAATTAGGAATGCTGTTTGCTGTTTAAATAAACAACAAAAGTATTAAAATATCTCAGTCAAGTCAAATCAAAAATTGTAAAACTATCATCAATTTGAAACACAATGCCTCTTTAAGGTTTTGTTGCTCATCGTACTCAAACTGCAACAATAGTTGAATATCTAAAATTCTTATGTTTTCAAAGAGGATTTTTTGAGAATAATTACAAAACCAGATGCTGGTAGTGGTACTATTTCAGTTTTCCTTCTTTACTAGTTGTTCTATCAAGATTTGAGAGTGTAGTCTATTTTATTTCATTAATAATTGGGAGAATAAGAGATTAATTCATAGCTTTTATACTGGTATTAGACAGTGTTACAATAATTTCAATGAAACATGACATACCAGTCGCACAGTGTGTACACTGCTTATCAGTTCTATATTTAATTTAATTTGCTGTTCTTCAGATTTTTCAATCAACTGATCCAAAGTTTATTTGCATCTAAACAATTTTGTTTTTTATTCAGATCAACATTAGGAGAAATTTTGAATAAAAGTTTCTATGCTTTTAAAACACTGATTAATCTATATATTTATAAAATAGAGAACGTGTATGTATGTGTGTGTGTGAGGACACTTCTCAACCTATATACTTAATGAATTTTTAATCTACAGATTTGAAATTTGGTTTAAAAGGTCATTCAGACATGTGGAAAAGTTTTTAATAGGTTTTCATCTGAAAAAAAAAAAGGGCTACTAAGGAGTCAAAATTTAAAAATTGATACATGAGAGTTGTTGGATTCTTCTCTGGTTGCCGTTTCACAATTGTGCATGAATGAGCCACATTAGATTCCTTATGTTAAATATAAGTCGGTTTGAAAGCACTTTCTAAAGAGTGTGTCGCGCTGGCCAAATGGTTATCATGCTTGACTCGCTGTCTTTAAGTTTTGCTTTCGATCTCGGCTAGGGTATTTTTTTTTATTTACAAGAATTGGACTATTTAGAAAACAACATAATACTCGCATGTACATGTCTCAGTTGCTGTATGAATTAAAATATAGTATTTATGTGTATTTTACGACCGGGCAACGTTGGGTGGCCTGCTAGTTTTACAATATTTAACAGAAATAAGTAAATTAAAAAAATTAAATTCATTTTTTTTTATTTTAATTAAATCAATGTTGTTTTATAAATATCTGTATTAATAAAATTATCAGGCAAGACCTAATTCTTATCTACGCATAACTTTGATAAATACTAAATTAATATTTTGTTTTACTATTAATCCAATATTTCTTGAAGAAAAAATTAAAATGAGAAAACTAAACTTAAAAAAAAAACCACATTGTAAATGTGATTATATTTTGAATTATTTTCCTCTCCACCTGCTAGTTAGCAATAAACATAGGCAAATATGAAACTATTGTGCCATTTTAGCCATCTTTTATCAATAATCTCATTTCTAACAATATATATATATATATATATATATATATATATATATATATAAGCAAATTTGACACATTTTAGAAATGAAAAAAAAAAAAAAAAACCATCATATCCTGGCCAATAATTGACATTCTCAAAATTCAAAGAGCACCTCTTAGATCATCTGCTGAATACAGCTTACTCCAAGAAGTCAACCTGGGCCTTCACCATGGATTCAGGAAGGGACTTGAATCTTGAACATGCAGTCTTCACAGTATCCTTCAGGAGACACATGAACACTGTTTTGATCCTGGTAATCAAATCGTCCTCCATGTTGAGGCAATACATATGGTTGGTGTCTTTCTTATCTGCACCCTGCATGTAGTCCATACAGTTGCAATCAGAAGAGTTAGGGGAGGATGTTGAGACTGATGACCTTTTGGAAGTTCTCAGTCAGCAACTTTTGGGTTTTCCTGGATGTGACACTAAGCTAATTCCTGCTACCACATGTATGGCCTTTGCACATAAACTCACTCCACCAAGTGTTTTACAACAGTAGACAGTAACTGATTACAGCCAGCTGAATTGGGTCAGAGTGACATTTATGAAGATGTAGACAGCATGAGGCATTCTTCACTGGAAACATGCCCAAAGACCATCACAATTTGATGGAACTTCATGCAGACACATTGTGTAACTGATCCTGAGAAAAACCAAAGCATCCCAGACTCGGTGTTTTATGTTGTTGAAGAGTATCATGGATTTCCTATAGTAGTTGTCTTGAGCTTTGACAGTAAGTAGTTGACACTTGTGACTTTTGCATGAAAAATAATAAAGATCCTTGTTCAGCGTTTTCACATTTTTGTCACAATTCTCCAGCTCACATCTCATGGCCTTCAAAATATCCAATGAGCATTGAGTTGCAGCTAAAATTTCTGAATTTTTCAATCCATTCCAAATCATCATGATGCCGGTCAGTCTCTTCCAATATTCTGGTGCTTTCCAGTTGTCTATGGTAGCCAGCTTCCCCTTCCCCTCACACCAGTACACAGAAACAACTATCCACTGCGTTTTAATGCTATAAATACTTTAAATCATTATGAAATGAAAGAATAGACAAAAAAAAAAAAATGATCAAATTTGTCTTAAACACCATATATACACAGTTACCTACAATCACAAAATAATTAACATGAATTTACATATCAAGTTCATTGGATAGACCCAAAAATTGTACTTGTAAATTTTTTTTTTAATTATTTTTTCTGAATACAAACAGTTTATTCTTAAATTACTTAAACATTACTAATCTATAAGATCTTGTGTTAAAAATTATTGCTCTATTAGAAAATGTGTGGTAGATTTAAAAATCTGCAATTATTTTCTTGTGTGTGTGTTTACAAGTCTCCACATGAGGGTAAGATGTGATACAAAGTCGTTTATAGTGTGTGAGAGGTAGTGGGTTGGGTTAAGGAGACTCCAACACCTAAAGAGATCAATTTTCAAAAACAGCCTAGAAAACCAGTGGGCATTTTTTCACAAGTGAGAGCATCTCAGATGACAATTAAAAAGACCGCATCCCGGATATACTATCCAGGAAGAAAGTCACCTGAAACTGATTAGAATATTTGGGGTGGGGAGTGGGGTTGAACAATAAGAAAAAAAAAAGGCATTTAAAATCAGAAAAATAGTTGCCAATATTATAATAGTCATTGATCATTGAGAATTCAAAATTATGTCCCTTTCAATTTGATAATTCAAAATTTTAATCTTTTATATTAATATAAATGGCTAAGTATTTTGAATAAGAGAATATATGGTTAAGTATTTAAAAAATAAGAGAATATATGGTTAAGTATTTCGAAAATAAAAGAATAAATAGCTAAGTGTTTCGAAAATAAGAAAAAAAAAAATGGCTAAGTGTTTTAATAATCAGAGAAAAAATGCTGTATTTCTAAAATAAGAGAAAAAAAATGGTTAAATATTTCTAAAATAAGAGAAAAAAAATGGTTAAGTATTTCTAAAATAAGAGAAAAAAAATGGTTAAATATTTCTAAAATAAGAGAAAAAAAATGGTTAAATATTTCTAAAATAAGAGAAAAAAAAATGGTTAAATATTTCTAAAATAAGAGAAAAAAAAATGGTTAAATATTTCTAAAATAAGAGAAAAAAAATGGTTAAATATTTCTAAAATAAGAGAAAAAAAAATGGTTAAATATTTCTAAAATAAGAGAAAAAAAAATGGTTAAATATTTCTAAAATAAGAGAGAAAAAAAAATGGTTAAATATTTCTAAAATAAGAGAGAAAAAAAAATGGTTAAATATTTCTAAAATAAGAGAGAAAAAAATGGTTAAATATTTCTAAAATAAGAGAGAAAAAAATGGTTAAATATTTCTAAAATAAGAGAGAAAAAAAATGGTTAAATATTTCTAAAATAAGAGAGAAAAAAAAATGGTTAAATATTTCTAAAATAAGAGAGAAAAAAAAATGGTTAAATATTTCTAAAATAAGAGAGAAAAAAAAATGGTTAAATATTTCTAAAATAAGAGAGAAAAAAAAATGGTTAAATATTTCTAAAATAAGAGAGAAAAAAAAATGGTTAAATATTTCTAAAATAAGAGAGAAAAAAAAATGGTTAAATATTTCTAAAATAAGAGAGAAAAAAAATGGTTAAATATTTCTAAAATAAGAGAGAAAAAAAAATGGTTAAATATTTCTAAAATAAGAGAGAAAAAAAAATGGTTAAATATTTCTAAAATAAGAGAGAAAAAAAAATGGTTAAATATTTCTAAAATAAGAATAAAAGAATAAATAGCTAAGTGTTTCGAAAATAAGAAAAAAAAAATGGCTAAGTGTTTTAATAATCAGAGAAAAAATGCTGTATTTCTAAAATAAGAAAAAAAAAAATGGTTAAGTATTTCTAAAATAAGAGAGAAAAAAAATGGTTAAATATTTCTAAAATAATAGAAAAAAAAATGGTTAAATATTTCTAAAATAAGAGAGAAAAAAAAATGGTTAAATATTTCTAAAATAAGAATAAAAGAATAAATAGCTAAGTGTTTCGAAAATAAGAAAAAAAAAATGGCTAAGTGTTTTAATAATCAGAGAAAAAATGCTGTATTTCTAAAATAAGAAAAAAAAAAATGGTTAAGTATTTCTAAAATAAGAGAGAAAAAAAATGGTTAAATATTTCTAAAATAATAGAAAAAAAAATGGTTAAATATTTCTAAAATAAGAGAGAAAAAAAAATGGTTAAATATTTCTAAAATAAGAGAAAAAAAAAATGGTTACGTGTTTCTAAAATAATAGAGCAAGAACAAACAAATCTTGTAGACCAAACAATAAGCTAATTACCTGCAAGCAAGCATCCACACCAGCACATAAGGACGAGGACGAGGACGACAACATAAGCTCAGCATCAGCACGCAATATGGCGCTTTTAGCTCGAGCCAAGATTTCCCCTACCTCTCTGTGAGTCTGTTTGTAATCCATGATGCCAATATCTTCAGAACTGTCTCTGTCAGGGAGAAATGGGGATACACCATCACCCGAGGTACTGTCAATAGAAATACTGATCCTACCAGCTGTTGTGTGAAATACTTCCTTGTTTTCGCGTCGCCGGAGTACAACTGGTTCCAAGTAATTATCAAAATTACTCTGGTTGGTTTGGTTGTTAGGGGGCTTAGTGACTAAAGGGCTTTCGTTTAGAGGGACAACATGCCTGACGAGCGCTGGCATACTTTGAGCTGGTTTTGTATTAGTTACATTATTTTCTAATGTCACATTTATTTGATATTCTGCTGGCTTCTCAGTTTTTACTAATGGTTGCTGCTGTTCTATATCCTCCCTCTCTTTTATTTCTTCTTCTTCCTCCTCCTCCTCTTCATTCTCCTCAATCACTTCCATCAGAACACTACTGAGAGGCCGTGGGGAAGGGTCGGCCGATTCAATTGTATGAACATTACCCTCAGTTGCGGATGGGCTAATCTCAGAGTCTGAATCGCTGTCATAGGTAAACTCCCTCAATCCACCCACGGCACCATTTTCATCAAGAGCAATCTTTTCCAGTTTTTGACGCAAAGCTTCCGCAGAGAAATTTGCTATCTGGTCAAGAGGAAGAGAATCAGCAGCAGCGGCGGCAGCGGTCATGTTGTTGGTGATGGATATTCGCTGGACACCAGATCTCAACTCTTCAGGAGAAAACATGCCATCGTTCTCTGGACCATGAAGCAGAGTATCATTTGTACCAATTTGACTCAGTTTCTCTCGTAATTCAGCAGCAAAATCTTCATCGCCCTGTTCCGGATCAGAGTCATTATCTTCTTCATTCGTCGACTCGCTTTCTACATCACTAGTAGAAGCATCAGGAGCAAGATTACTCTTAGTGGGAGACACTATCGTTAGATCAGATAGGTTGTCTTCAATACTACTCAGTATGCTATCAGGGGGCATTAAAATTCTAGGCGATACTTGTTGAGAGTCATCTGGCAGTGAATTGGGATCTAGGAGTTTGGAATGATCTGGAGTTTTAATAATTTCTTTGCTTTTATCTTTCTTTTCAAGGAGTCCATCATCAGATTTGGTACTCTCTGAACTCACAGTTACGTCATCTGAATAGGACCCGTTACTAATTTTTGAAGCACTCTCGGATACTCCTCGTTTAGCCATATAGTCTGCAAAGTCGAGGGAAAAATGTGTGTATTCTAATCCCCCATTAAAGGGGTCAAACTGTCGAGCGTATTCAGTCTCAAGGACATTGGATAAATTTGCAACATCACTTCGAGATTTAGGGCACTCATTCTTGATAGCTAAATTAATAGAGTTGCCCTCACTTCGAGATTTAACGAGAGGAATTAGTCTCTTCTCATCTGTTTTTAAAGGTTCAATTAATTTGTTTACATAGGGGTAGGATTCTATAGAGTTTTGAATGATTTCATTGGCTAAAGAATAAGCAACATCTGTGAGGTTTTCATTGCTGGAGGAATCTACAAGTGCTGTATCAAAGTCAGAACAGCTGAGAAAGCCCAGGGTCTCACCATTGGATCGTTTCGCATAATTTGGATTGATAGCTGCTCGTGAATGTGGATTGACCTCGTTAAGCTTTTCAAGTATATCATTGATGATATCTGGACTTAAAGTTTTGTGAATGTCACTGTCAAATTCACTCTCAACAGAACTGTTCTGTGGGGTGTACGGAAAGTGTGAGGAATGATTCTTTGAGTTTGTTCCAATATTCTCTGGTTCGTCATGGACGTCAAGTGTTGCTTTCTTTTCTTTGATACGCTGGACCATCTCGGCACTATTAAAACTTGGCAAATGGTAATCTTTCATGTAGATGCTAAAATTAGAATCCATGAAACTATTGGGAGGAGTAACAGGGTAGCTGGAACCCTGGTCTGAGGTTTGGTCTGAGACTATTTCCATGGGACTAGCAATCCCAGGAGAAATGACCTCACGCACTGATGGACACTTATCTCCAGCTGCAATCTCATCAACAGCGTGTTCAGTTTGAATGCATACAAAGTTGTCTACCTGCTGGTGCTTGTTCAGAAAGTTCACATTATCAATGTTGGAATTGTACTTGGTGTGTAGCATGTGGTCTTCATTCTCAGAATTAATGATGTGAGAGTTGTTATGGTCAGCAGGATGTGGTTTCGTCTGAGCAGAGGATACAAACACTCCGTTGTCAAGCAAGGTAGACGGGTGGTCAGAATCATTATGACCAGTCGGACTGAATGTGTCAAGTTGATCCGTAGATGTATCTGTACCATTCAGAGATGTACCACTCAAAGATGATGCGCTATCACTATATTTGCTGACTCTCTTCAGTTCTTGCTCCAAAACACCAATGCTGCCGCCACCAAGAACACCAACACTGCTGCTACTGCTGCTACCATCACCACTGGTACCGCCACAGGCAGAATTCTCATGATGAGAATATTCAATCTCTTTTTCTTGATTTTTAAATAATCTGGAAAAAAAAAAAAAAGCACATATTTATATTAGCTTCCACAATCAAAACAGAAAATATATTTAACTGGACACAAGTTTTTTTAATACAAGACAAATGAACACAAACTTTGATTGAATTATAAATGTTATATAATGGATATACTTTGTCATTATTCCTAGCTGTTGCTTGATCATCTGGTGGTTTGTGGAAGAACTTTAAAAGTGTTTTTCTCTTCAGGAAATGTTGGGCTGAAACATTAAGGTTCAGATAAAACTACTCTTGAATGAGACTTGATTATTAATTTGACATTAATACAAGTGAAGCAAGCATAGTCCTCCCGTGAGTGCAAAGTGAATGAGGCATAAAAAAAAATGACTAAGTTCAGCACCCCCCTCCTCCTATTTAACCCCCAAAGTCCCCAGGGGATGTCAAATCCTAGTGTAAATGAACAAACGATGCAGTTTTAGGCCTTAACATATGTAAATTTGAGTTCAGCACCATGCAAAACTGCTAAATAGACATACACTGAAAATTTTGGACAAATATGGTAAAATAGTCCCAAAAATGGAGTGTTTTTATTAGCCTTAAAAGAACCCTTGGGGACACACCCAAGAGTTATTGTGAAGTATAAACAAACAAAATTATATAGAAATCAGTTAGTTACAACTTTTCAGAAAGTTTTATAAAAATACAAGGCATCAATTTTTTTTTAATAAGCACAAAAGTGTCAATTTTAGCCATTTTAACTCGAAAGGCACTTGGAGTTTTCCTGTTCTGTTACTTTTTTTACTCATATGTTTAATATTTGTGCAAAATTTCCAAAAAATTCCAATGCATAGTTGAGAAAACTGCAGACTAATAAACCAACTTCATGATGATTTATACTGGAGAGTTTGATTCTTCATTTTTGCTTGACACAAAGTCAACACCGAGGGGGGGGGGGCTTTTATTCCATTTTTGTTTTAAAGAGTTCATCTTCATAAATGTTTTGTATCCAACCGCTAGTTAGCAGTTAATTGATTAACAGCAACTCCTTCTCCCTTCCCTGATGATGTAATTTCTCACCCGGTTCCAATGTTTTAACTAATCCAGCCTTTTAATCCTGCCAGACAGTATGCTCATGAATAAAATTCTAAATACTACCTTGCAGCAATTAACCAGTATTTAAAAATAGTTGACGTAGCTGATATTCATTACAAAAATAAGTGTTTTGATTAAAATAGTAAAGTTTGAAGCTCAAATAATATTTCTGTTTATATTAAACAACTAGAATATATTTAAAAAGTTGAAAATCATAAAATTTAATCAACAAAGGAGTATATAATTTAATACAAATGCAATGGTGACTGATTCTGAATAGAGGTTTAGTAGAGCTAGCAAAGCCATAAAAGCCCCCTTCAACTAAAAAAAAAAAAAAAAAAAAAAATGCTATAATTATTTTCATTAAATCTATCCTTTGCAAGTGGGACCATGTCTCAAATGTTTTACTCTGCAAAAACAAAATGATTCTAATAAATTTGATAAAGTTAAAATTTTAAACTAGCAGGCTGCCTGGCATTGCCCAGTTGCAAAATATTTCTTTTTTTTATTAATGTTATAGAGCAAATTAGTTATGTATTTTATATTGTACCTAAAATATATAGTAATGATTTCAAAAGTTTAATTAACTTCTGTGCTATTAGCAAAAACTGAAACCGAAACATTCAGCAATCCAGCTATACTTGTTATTTAAAGGTTCAGCCTTCATTGTTACTGTCTGAGCTATTGCTAGGTGGATAAAAATGAAGTGACTTCAAGCTAAAAATGTACATGTGTGCATGCTCAGAATTAGGTGCTTTAGTCCTGCCAAGGTCAACTGTTTTTTTTATATTTTTTTTTTCAATTTTGACACTCTTGCAGCTATTTTTATAGAAAAACCAAATTGAAAGTGTTCTTGAGGTCGAAATTCCCAATATATCAACTTTGAAGTTTGTAGACCAAATATTCAGAAAGGAGTTTGGTAAAGACATTTTGCACACAGAGACATGGTCACTTTTATTTATATATACACACACATATATATATAAACATATGTGTGTTAGAACGTTTTCATCCTAAATTCTATGCAATTATGCACAATGTAAAAATTATGCATAAAAATAATTAAGCGTAATAGTTACAATCAATCATCTAAAAAAAAATCATAAAAATGAATAATTAATGAATGTCCCTTTTTCAAATAAATATGCAAATCAATTAACCTTCATAAAGTCACATATCCATGACTGAGTAAGGTCAATTTAATAATTTCTAAATAGAAAAAGCTTTTAATATCAATGTCAGAATGAAAAAAATAACTGAACTTTATAGGTATATAGATTGATAGATGTAAACAAGATTTATAGAATAAACTATTTTTTTGTTGTTGTTTTATGGCAACCATGTAACAATATTATTCCTATTTTTGTTCCTAGAATAAATGGATTATTTCCCCTTTGCTTCTGCAGACTCAACAGCCCCATGCCTCTTGAGCAAATGTCAAATACCATAACTGAAAGTCAAAGATTAGAACATGGAATGTTCAACGATGTAGAAATGAAATCAAGCAAATAGTTATCAAAGATGCACCGAACTATAGTTTATAAATTCTAACAGAAAAAAAATACACATGCCATTGATGAAAGTATTATAATAGTAAATGTTATACAAGGAAACAATAGTAAAAATTATACAATGAGGATGATTATACCTTTTTTTATGTACTAATGAATCATCAAGGCCCAAAGGCCACTCGAGGATAAGGTTAAAATTTAAGATTTAAACAGAACAGAAAAAATAGTTTTTAACTTTGATTACAGATAATGAAATTGTCCAGTATTTTAAGGATTTTTTTTTAAGTTTTAAAGTTGTAAGAGATAATGTTGTCTTTGTTGGATACTAAACCAAAAAGATCCTAGTGTGCAAAAAAAAAAAAAAAAAAAAAAAAAAAAAAAAAATCAGTGGAACTTAAAGGTGTGATACTCTTCTTAATTAAAGAGATTTTTTTTTTTATAAATAATCAGATAAAATTTGTTACAAAAAAATAAATAAATAAAAAATAAAGACATTAATTCAATTTCAAAGAATACAGACTCAATACAGATTCAAATCTCAGTTGTTTTACAAAAGATTAGACATTTCTTGACTTCTTCAAAATAATAAAATTCAAACTTAACACTTTTTAATAGAATAAACTCTGAGTTGGTTGGAAGGTTGGTGATTAGGTTTAACAACATCTCAACCATTGTTGAGTCATTTTATGTCCAAACCGTACATATGTTTTGTATACAATTGGGATGTAGATAAAGTTGTTTTGTACACACACATATTTTGTAACAAATAGTGCAACGAACTTGCGATTTGAATACTGATTCATATTACTAGAAGCAGATTTGCTTATGGAGACGTTTAAAGATCATGAAGAAAATACATCCACTTA
The DNA here is from genome assembly GCF_053919585.1 of Euprymna scolopes. NCBI lineage: Eukaryota > Metazoa > Mollusca > Cephalopoda > Sepiida > Sepiolidae > Euprymna > Euprymna scolopes. The sequence continues at coordinate 17,234,558 of NC_136504.1, read as the reverse complement.
ATGTTAATTATGTCTGTATATAAAATCTATGGACACTCTTGCTCTCTAGTAAAGAAAGCTAAAATTTGTGAGAGAGTATCGATGTATATGGGATTTATAAGTTCATCCAAAAATCAAATGTGAAAAATATTAAACTGAGATGCTGATTTTAGCAATGATTTTATAAGCAATGCGGAAGTTACTTTTTCTGTTCTTTTTTTTTTGTTTTTTTTTTCAAACAAATTGCTGAAATACATAGAGCTCAGTGAAAATTTATTCATTAATAAATTCAAATGATACAGTGCTATAACATTGTTGAACCTATGACTATATTCTAAATAATATTTTATTCAGATTTAATAATTTCAGGTTTTATTTCATGAAATTTACATGGCAGAAAACTTTTTATTGCAAAAATGAATTTAAACCTTTTAAAAAATTTGACTACTATTCTATTTTGAATTTTAAAGTATTATTTAGTGTCCCATGTTTTTGTAATCCTAAACATAGCATTTTCATAGGAGGTTAGAATTTCACTGATTATTACATCTGTTTAAGTGTTTCTACATCATCTTTAATGTCAAATTTCCAGTTTTATTTGATCTGTTGAAACCAGCAAATATTTACACTATTTTTAAAGATAACACAGAAAAATTGATTTGCAGAGGTATTGAAAAATGACAACTTTGCACATAAAAAGTTTGGACAAATGTAGAAAAAGGCTGCACGTGTTAAATTTAACTCTTGTAGCACCATTGACAAGAATCTGAAAATCCACAAGTTACAGAATCAACCGAAGTTAGTGAAATTGAATATCATGAAACAGTTTGAAAGTATCGGAATGATGTGAAACATCTGGCACCATATAATTGGTGTGATTGCAGCAAGTTTTTCCATATTGAGCATTATAGTTTTTTTTTTTAATTTTTATTTATGCTAACATTGTATCTTGGTTAAAATTCTGCTATTATGACAACCCTATTACATACAATCATGCAGAGAACATAGGTTAACGCTAAATGAAAAACCCAGAATGTGTACAGTCCTTTGACAAGCATGGTTTTAAATTATTAAGATAGCATGATCAATGATTCAAGTTCTGTGAGAACTATTTACACTTAAAAATCATAAACCAGCTTTGTGTTACCAAAAATTTATTTTTATGTTTAAATTGTTCAATTAACGTGCTGCTATTTCTTGAACATTGTCTTTTTTTTTTTTTTTTTTGCTTTGAAATTATGTTATTTAACATTGAAGGTGAAAATAATTATTCAGGAATAAATTGTTTTTGTCTTATGATGCATTTGCTAAATAAAGAGCATTTTGATACAAAATATCCATTATTAATTATGAGATATTTGTTTTCATCTTAATTTGTTAACTTCAATAAAAATTATGACTTCTTTACAGGGAAAGTAAATACTGAAACAAATCACTTGACAATGTAAAAAAATGTATTCAGTGAAAATATATATTTTTTTTATTTTAATAATTTTGTCTAATTTTGCGTTATCGAAAGAATGCATCACATGGAACGTATTAGGAATTTCCAGATAAGATGCTTAAAATGATCTCAGCTTATTGAAGATTGTACTAATATAAGAGAAAGTAAAACCAAAGAAATAATCAAACTTTTCAATGTTTTATAAACTTTATTTGTTAATTATTGTTAGAATAGAATTATGCATTTACTTTTTCTTTTGCAAATTATTTTGACTGAAATTCCAGTAAAAGTTTATTTTATTTATTTTAAAAAAAAAAAAAAAAAATTGGAATCTAAGTTATTCCTCATTTGAATATTAAAAATTAAAAAAACTTTTTTTTTCATCATATTTAAACCGATATTCTCAATCCTTTGCAGATTTTCTAACCTGGATAATACCTTGCCAATTTTGCTACAAAAGCAAATGAGCAGGTTGTGTTCATTTGCAGTCAGGTTACTATAGTCGCCATGAGAATCAAAAGGTTGCAGCATATAGGAAAAAAAATTAGTTTTCAATGAAAAACTTATGATCCATTTACAATAAGTAATGGTTTGCAAATAATCTGTAAAATCATGATATTATATGATGGCCTGTCCCTACAGAAAGCATTGATAAGTCTCACTTCATTAATGTAAGCTCTTTACACCAGCAGACATATTGTCACCATGTCATCTATGGAAACTTGAAGAATTTCCATTTTACTGAATGCGTGAAAACGTTTATAGCACCAGTACAAAAAAGACCTAAAAGTGAAAGAGGGGGGGGGGCATATATCAATGGGTGTGGGAGAGTAGAAAGTCAAAATGACAAGAGCCAGTCATGGCAGACACAGGATTTAAAGGTACTGACACCACTGAAAGATTAAATGAGTCAGTTGATAAGTCAAGCTAAACAGAAGTAGAAGTAAAAAGAGAATGGAGGACAAAAAAAAAAAAAAAAATGGAGGAGGAAAAGAGTATGAACAGCGAAAAAGTATAGAGAAAGAGATAAAAAGCAGAAAAGGATTGAAAGACATGACAAAGGGATTGAAATACTGAAAAATAGGAGACAGAGAGAGAGACAGAGAGAGAGAGAGAGAGAAAGAGAGAGAGCGAAAGACATGACAGAGAGAGAGAGAGAGAGCGAAAGACATGACAGAGAGAGAGAGAGAGAGCGAAAGACATGACAGAGAGAGAGAGAGAGCGAAAGACATGATAGAGAGAGAGAGAGAGCGAAAGACATGATAGAGAGAGAGAGAGAGCGAAAGACATGATAGAGAGAGAGAGAGCGAGAGCGAAAGACATGACAGAGAGAGAGAGAGAGAGAGCGAAAGACATGACAGAGAGAGAGAGAGAGAGAGCGAAAGACATGACAGAGAGAGAGAGAGAGAGCGAAAGACATGACAGAGAGAGAGAGAGAGAGAGCGAAAGACATGACAGAGAGAGAGAGAGAGAGAGCGAAAGACATGACAGAGAGAGAGAGAGAGAGAGCGAAAGACATGACAGAGAGAGAGAGAGAGAGAGAGCGAAAGACATGACAGAGAGAGAGAGAGAGAGCGAAAGACATGACAGAGAGAGAGAGAGAGAGCGAAAGACATGACAGAGAGAGAGAGAGAGAGCGAAAGACATGACAGAGAGAGAGAGAGCAAAAGACATGACAGAGAGAGAGAGAGAGAGAGAGAGCAAAAGACATGACAGAGAGAGAGAGAGAGAGAGCAAAAGACATGACAGAGAGAGAGAGAGAGAGCAAAAGACATGACAGAGAGAGAGAGAGAGAGAGCAAAAGACATGACAGAGAGAGAGAGAGAGAGAGAGCAAAAGACATGACAGAGAGAGAGAGAGAGAGAGCAAAAGACATGACAGAGAGAGAGAGAGAGAGAGAGAGCAAAAGACATGACAGAGAGAGAGAGAGAGAGAGCAAAAGACATGACAGAGAGAGAGAGCGAAAGACATGACAGAAAGAGAGAGAGAGAGCGAAAGACATGACAGAGAGAGAGAGAGTGAAAGACATGACAGAGAGAGAGAGAGAGAGAAAGACATGACAGAGAGAGAGAGAGAGCGAAAGACATGACAGAGAGAGCGAAAGACATGACAGAGAGAGCGAAAGACATGACAGAGAGAGCGAAAGACATGACAGAGAGAGCGAAAGACATGACAGAGAGAGCGAAAGACATGACAGAGAGAGCGAAAGACATGACAGAGAGAGAGAGAGAGCGAAAGACATGACAGAGAGAGAGAGAGAGCGAAAGACATGACAGAGAGAGAGAGAGAGCGAAAGACATGACAGAGAGAGAGAGAGAGCGAAAGACATGACAGAGAGAGAGAGAGAGCGAAAGACATGACAGAGAGAGAGAGAGAGCGAAAGACATGACAGAGAGAGAGAGAGCGAAAGACATGACAGAGAGAGAGAGAGCGAAAGACATGACAGAGAGAGAGAGAGCGAAAGACATGACAGAGAGAGAGAGAGCGAAAGACATGACAGAGAGAGAGAGAGCGAAAGACATGACAGAGAGAGAGAGAGCGAAAGACATGACAGAGAGAGAGAGAGCGAAAGACATGACAGAGAGAGAGAGCGAAAGACATGACAGAGAGAGAGAGAGCGAAAGACATGACAGAGAGAGAGAGAGCGAAAGACATGACAGAGAGAGAGAGAGAGCGAAAGACATGACAGAGAGAGAGAGAGAGCGAAAGACATGACAGAGAGAGAGAGAGAGCGAAAGACATGACAGAGAGAGAGAGAGAGCGAAAGACATGACAGAGAGAGAGAGAGAGCGAAAGACATGACAGAGAGAGAGAGAGAGCGAAAGACATGACAGAGAGAGAGAGAGAGCGAAAGACATGACAGAGAGAGAGAGAGAGCGAAAGACATGACAGAGAGAGAGAGAGAGAGCGAAAGACATGACAGAGAGAGAGAGCGAAAGACATGACAGAGAGAGAGAGAGAGCAAAAGACATGACAGAGAGAGAGAGAGAGAGCAAAAGACATGACAGAGAGAGAGAGAGAGCAAAAGACATGACAGAGAGAGAGAGCGAAAGACATGACAGAAAGAGAGAGAGAGAGCGAAAGACATGACAGAAAGAGAGAGAGAGAGCGAAAGACATGACAGAAAGAGAGAGAGAGAGCGAAAGACATGACAGAGAGAGAGAGAGAGTGAAAGACATGACAGAGAGAGAGAGAGAGAGAGAGAGAGAGCGAAAGACATGACAGAGAGAGAGAGAGCGAAAGACATGACAGAGAGAGAGAGAGCGAAAGACATGACAGAGAGAGAGAGAGCGAAAGACATGACAGAGAGAGAGAGAGCGAAAGACATGACAGAGAGAGAGAGAGCGAAAGACATGACAGAGAGAGAGAGAGCGAAAGACATGACAGAGAGAGAGAGAGAGCGAAAGACATGACAGAGAGAGAGAGAGAGCGAAAGACATGACAGAGAGAGAGAGAGAGCGAAAGACATGACAGAGAGAGAGAGAGAGCGAAAGACATGACAGAGAGAGAGAGAGCGAAAGACATGACAGAGAGAGAGAGAGCGAAAGACATGACAGAGAGAGAGAGAGAGCGAAAGACATGACAGAGAGAGAGAGAGAGCGAAAGACATGACAGAGAGAGAGAGAGCAAAAGACATGACAGAGAGAGAGAGAGCGAAAGACATGACAGAGAGAGAGAGAGCGAAAGACATGACAGAGAGAGAGAGAGCGAAAGACATGACAGAGAGAGAGAGAGCGAAAGACATGACAGAGAGAGAGAGAGAGAGAGCGAAAGACATGACAGAGAGAGAGAGAGAGAGAGCGAAAGACATGACAGAGAGAGAGAGCAAAAGACATGACAGAGAGAGAGAGAGAGAGCGAAAGACATGACAGAGAGAGAGAGAGAGAGAGCAAAAGACATGACAGAGAGAGAGAGAGAGAGAGAGCAAAAGACATGACAGAGAGAGAGAGAGAGCAAAAGACATGACAGAGAGAGAGAGAGAGCAAAAGACATGACAGAGAGAGAGAGAGAGCAAAAGACATGACAGAGAGAGAGAGCGAAAGACATGACAGAAAGAGAGAGAGAGAGAGCGAAAGACATGACAGAAAGAGAGAGAGAGAGCGAAAGACATGACAGAGAGAGAGAGAGAGTGAAAGACATGACAGAGAGAGAGAGAGAGAGAGAGAGAGAGCGAAAGACATGACAGAGCGAAAGACATGACAGAGAGAGAGAGAGCGAAAGACATGACAGAGAGAGAGAGCGAAAGACATGACAGAGAGAGAGAGCGAAAGACATGACAGAGAGAGAGAGCGAAAGACATGACAGAGAGAGAGAGAGAGAGACATGACAGAGAGAGACATGACAGAGAGAGAGAGAGACATGACAGAGAGAGAGAGACATGACAGAGAGAGAGAGAGACATGACAGATAGAGAGAGAGAGACATGACAGAGAGAGAGACATGACAGAGAGAGAGAGAGAGAGAGAGCGAAAGACATGACAGAGAGAGAGAGAGAGAGAGAGACCGAAAGACATGAGAGAGAGAGAGAGAGACCGAAAGACATGAGAGAGAGAGAGAGAGAGACCGAAAGACATGAGAGAGAGAGAGAGAGACCGAAAGACATGACAGAGAGAGAGAGAGAGAGAGAGAGAGAGAGAGACCGAAATACATGACAGAGAGAGAGAGAGAGAGACCGAAAGACATGACAGAGAGAGAGAGAGAGAGAGACCGAAAGACATGACAGAGAGAGAGAGAGCGAAAGACATGACAGAGAGAGAGAGAGAGCGAAAGACATGACAGAGAGAGAGAGAGAGCGAAAGACATGACAGAGAGAGAGAGAGAGAGAGAGCGAAAGACATGACAGAGAGAGAGAGCGAAAGACATGACAGAGAGAGAGAGAGAGAGAGCAAAAGACATGACAGAGAGAGAGAGAGAGAGAGAGCAAAAGACATGACAGAGAGAGAGAGAGAGCAAAAGACATGACAGAGAGAGAGAGCGAAAGACATGACAGAAAGAGAGAGCGAAAGACATGACAGAAAGAGAGAGCGAAAGACATGACAGAAAGAGAGAGAGAGAGCGAAAGACATGACAGAGAGAGAGAGAGAGTGAAAGACATGACAGAGAGAGAGAGAGAGAGAGAGAGAGAGAGAGAGAGAGAGCGAAAGACATGACAGAGAGAGAGAGAGCGAAAGACATGACAGAGAGAGAGAGAGCGAAAGACATGACAGAGAGAGAGAGAGCGAAAGACATGACAGAGAGAGAGAGAGAGCGAAAGACATGACAGAGAGAGAGAGAGCGAAAGACATGACAGAGAGAGAGAGAGCGAAAGACATGATAGAGAGAGAGAGAGCGAAAGACATGACAGAGAGAGAGAGAGCGAAAGACATGACAGAGAGAGAGAGAGCGAAAGACATGACAGAGAGAGAGAGAGAGCGAAAGACATGACAGAGAGAGAGAGAGAGCGAAAGACATGACAGAGAGAGAGAGAGCGAAAGACATGACAGAGAGAGAGAGAGCGAAAGACATGACAGAGAGAGAGAGAGCGAAAGACATGACAGAGAGAGAGAGAGAGAGAGCGAAAGACATGACAGAGAGAGAGAGAGAGAGAGCGAAAGACATGACAGAGAGAGAGAGCAAAAGACATGACAGAGAGAGAGAGAGAGAGAGAGAGAGCGAAAGACATGACAGAGAGAGAGAGAGAGAGAGCAAAAGACATGACAGAGAGAGAGAGAGAGAGAGAGCAAAAGACATGACAGAGAGAGAGAGAGAGAGAGCAAAAGACATGACAGAGAGAGAGAGAGAGCAAAAGACATGACAGAGAGAGAGAGAGAGCAAAAGACATGACAGAGAGAGAGAGAGAGCAAAAGACATGACAGAGAGAGAGAGAGAGCAAAAGACATGACAGAGAGAGAGAGAGAGCAAAAGACATGACAGAGAGAGAGAGCGAAAGACATGACAGAAAGAGAGAGAGAGAGCGAAAGACATGACAGAAAGAGAGAGAGAGAGCGAAAGACATGACAGAGAGAGAGAGAGAGTGAAAGACATGACAGAGAGAGAGAGAGAGAGAGAGAGAGAGCGAAAGACATGACAGAGAGAGAGCGAAAGACATGACAGAGAGAGAGAGCGAAAGACATGACAGAGAGAGAGAGAGCGAAAGACATGACAGAGAGAGAGAGCGAAAGACATGACAGAGAGAGAGAGCGAAAGACATGACAGAGAGAGAGAGCGAAAGACATGACAGAGAGAGAGAGAGAGAGACATGACAGAGAGAGACATGACAGAGAGAGAGAGAGACATGACAGAGAGAGAGAGACATGACAGAGAGAGAGAGAGACATGACAGACAGAGAGAGAGAGACATGACAGAGAGAGAGACATGACAGAGAGAGAGAGAGAGAGAGAGAGCGAAAGACATGACAGAGAGAGAGAGAGAGACCGAAAGACATGAGAGAGAGAGAGAGAGAGACCGAAAGACATGACAGAGAGAGAGAGAGAGAGAGAGAGACCGAAAGACATGACAGAGAGAGAGAGAGAGAGACCGAAAGACATGACAGAGAGAGAGAGAGAGAGACCGAAAGACATGACAGAGAGAGAGAGAGAGAGAGAGAGAGAGACCGAAAGACATGACAGAGAGAGAGAGAGACCGAAAGACATGACAGAGAGAGAGAGAGACCGAAAGACATGACAGAGAGAGAGAGACCGAAAGACATGACAGAGAGAGAGAGACCGAAAGACATGACAGAGAGAGAGAGACCGAAAGACATGACAGAGAGAGAGAGACCGAAAGACATGACAGAGAGAGAGAGAGAGAGAGAGAGAGAGAGAGAGAGAGAGAGAGAGAGAGAGAGAGAGAGAGAGACTGAAAGACCAGACGAAGAGAGGGAGGGGGATTGACTGGAATACCTGGCAGAGAGAGACTGAAAGATCTGACAGAGAGAGAGAGAGAGAGAGAGAGAGAGAGAGAGAGAGAGGGGGAGAGAGAGAGAGAAAGAGAAACTGAAAGAAATGACAGAGAGAGAGAGACATGATAGAGAGAGAGTGAAAGAATAACAGAGAGAGAGTGAAAGACAGTGAGAGAGAGATAGATAAAGTGAGAGATATAAAGAAAAAAGACAGGGAAGAAAAAAATAGGGAGAGGGAGGAGTTAAAGACAGGGAAAGAATAAATGCTTATTTGAATCAAATAGCTGACAGAATTTTTAGTACAATCAAAAGACATCCATTGATAAAATGTTATGCCTGCTTAACCAAAATACAATGTTTAGCCAAGTTGATTTATGGCTTTACGAGTGTGTGTGTGGTTGCCGACTTTTGCAGGCAACTCAAAACATAGGAAGCTAAAATTAGTAACACGGAAAAGCAACAAAGAATTTTTGTTTAAAGTTTGGAGATAAAGTCATGTATTTATTGGACAGACGCCAGAATTCTGACAATAGCCACGGAGAGAAATGGCGAAAGGGGACTTTGAGACATAATATACCATTGAATATTTTATATTTTTATTTTTCTCTATAAGATCAGACATTTTTGGAGAAAAATAATTCTAGGTGCAAAAACAATGAAGTTTTCCTAAATGGCATTATCTAAATGAGAAACACTTTAATATTTAATTACTTAATTATCAACTTTTATGAATATTTATAAAGATACAATTCTTTTTTATTGGATGTAATAAAAGGCATATGAACAAATATTAAATAATATCAAGTATATCAGATACACACTTTATATTTGCTGTATAATGATACAGAAAAAAAAAAATGTATCTGCTTTTCATACTTCCGTCATACATAATTCTCTTTTGAACTTAACACACGAATAACATATTTTTCTTTTCTTCACATTCAAATTTTACAACATTAAAACTAATTTACTTAGTTTTTGCCTGTTTGGATGTTTTGTGGCATATCAACCCTTTGTGGACAGTTCAACACCGAATCCAGTAATTTTGGAAAAATCCTTGTTTTAAGTTCTTTTTATCATCAAATATTCATAATGTTTGCTTTTCTTGCTTTGCAGTATATGGACACTTTTTGGGTTATTTAATGCGGAATCCAGCAATTTTGGAAAAAGTTTTTATTCTTCAAGTTCTTGTATCTTCAAATATTGGTACTTATGCAGAGCATGATTAGTTTTCCATGGATGTTGTCAGCATATTCCGGTAGCTTACATAAACTGTAGGAATATGCTGAGCACTGATCAAATCTTAAGATGCTAAAAAAGAAAAATTATAGAAAACATTTATTGTATACTAATTTCAATAAAAAAAAAAAAAAAAAAAAAAATGGAAATACAATAAATAATAAAAATCAACCTATGTTAAGTTTTATGAGTAAATATCTATTGTTTTGTAAATTAATGTGTAATGACAAAGGAAACACTTTTTCATAAATTTTATTCTTTTAAAGGGAATTTAGGGGGGGGGGTACAAAAAATAATTTCTTTATGACAATTATGAGAAAATGTTTTTGTCTATTTCCGTTTTTTTTTTTTGCTTGTTTTTCTGTTCAGGTTAGAGAGTATGCTATTTTTTTAATTTTTTTTTTTTTAATAAAGATTTTTTATTATATGCCGAGGATTCCTAAGAAAACACTTTGTCTTGTAAGAAATTTTTTTAATTGGTCACGTTGTGTACTGAAACAATAACACACTCTTGGTGTAAATTTCGAACCGTTGTAATGTCGTGAGACCACATGTATTTCAGATTCATTTCTATTCCTGGCAAAATGAAAACAACTTTTTCCAGCAACTATAGCATAATCTGCAAATCCACTAGACAGCTTTACTAAAATAATTTATTTTTAATGATTTTAATTTTTCCATAATAATTGTGCAAACTAATATTTTTTTCCAATTTATTAACTGTCGTCTGCTGCATTATTAGGAGGTTTTGCCACATTCTAGTGCTTTACATAGGTTGCTGGAATACGCCGCGGCAATATTCATGGAAAAAATGGGTCACCTTCTGCATAAGTACTCAAATATTTATTCATGGTATTTGGTTTGGTTTGACTGTTTTGTAGAAAAAAAAAATTTGTCTATTACTTTGCATAACATGATTGAGTTTTACAAAAGGAAAGAAAAAATAACATCAATGTTTGATGAATTTTTGGTCAGGAACTTAGTATCTTCATACAGCTTGATTTGGTAGCACCAAATGCCTTAACAGCTATTACCACTCAGGACCAAAGTGGACCTGGGAGCAATAGTAACTAAAAAGGCAAATCCACATTTCCCACAGCCCCAAATAGACACTCACCACTGGATGTGTTAAGGTCATACCCAAGACTTTATTAACTTAGTGATAAGAAATAATCTCTACATCAATAAAATTATGTGACTACTTCCCATGCGTCTGTTTCTTGTTTCCACAGGATTTGCACATTTTTTTATAATTTATTTTTAATTTGTTTATTCAAGTCAGAAAGATAATGTAAACTAAAACAAAAGATTGAAAATCATATTTATAAAATTAAATCCACTACAATGCATTTCAATTTATTTGTAAAAAAGTCAGACATTTCAATCTTTTCTTAAGAGTTCAACAGAAACAAATGAATTATTTTGTGACCCTTTGAAATTTGAAAGTACTTAAACTGTCAAATAGAAAGTCATTTAAACCGAATTTTAGCAAATTTTTATGCATTGGAATTTTGGAAACGATTTATGTCCAATAATTTCATAGAGATTATCTTGACAAACTTAGTTTTATTATAAATTGGTTAAATTAATAATCTAATGGCTGAACGATAATCAAATTTAACTTTTAAAATCTGATTAAAAAGCATGGGATGGGGGTAAAAATAAAAAAACTCCCAGGCGACGCCAGGTAGGTACGTTTATAATGTTTCTTTATGCAAACACAGCATTTCCATAAATGGCCTTGTCTGTTGGTCGATACTAACTAACGTTTGCGTTAAACTATAAAATTGAAAATCAATATGGTAAAGCTGCTGATTACTTTCTGAATTTGTATTAGGTTTTTCAGAGGAGATTTTTGTGTGCTTGTCCAGAATTCTCCCCTATGAAAAATAAAGATCTGTGTGATATACATACTCGTGATAGAAAGGAAATATTATACACCAAAATTCATATAAATTGATCAAGTAGTTATATTTTTAAATGAGAAAATCAAATTTTATTGCTAAACTACGAGTGACAATGTCGTGATGCCATCTTGAAAATAGTCTGAAAGAACAAGATAAGTCCAAATAAACTTGCAAGAATTTTAAAAAGCTATTCTTAATGTGAGGAGGAGATGAGCAGAGGAAAAATTCAAATTCACTTAAAAATGATTTTCTTTATAAAAATAAAATCATTTGATCAATTTACATGATTTTTTATGTACAATAGTCTTTCTTCATCATACATACATTGCACAGATTTTTCTTTTTTTATGGGAAGAGGTGAACAAATGGAGATTTTTTTTCATTATATTATTTTTAAATTAACCATTTTTCACCATATAAAAAAATAATGTAAATAAAATATTTTAGTAATCTTGCAGTCTTAAGAAATTGATTTTTTTTTACAGATAGCTTTTCATCTAAAAATCTTTTTAGCAACTAAAACTAATTTTCTCAAAGATAAATGCAACTATAACTAAGTATCAAGTTATTCATCTTTGTTATTATCCTTTTTGCATTCTGAATGTCCATATGTCATGTCTACAATAGTTCACTCGATTTTCTTCTTGGCCTTCGGGACAAGATCAAAGTGTAGAAATTGTCCTTGAAGGGTCGGGCGGAGGCATGTGCTACATACGTCTTTCCGCTCATCCTTTACCGTTTGTCTGTACTTCCTCTCCCTGCAGAACGACTAACCCGCTTACAAGGGCGCCTCGATTCACTTTTGTGGAACGAGGGTAAGCATTATGTCTGCAGAGAGGTCTGTGTTCAAAATCCGAGCGAGGGAGGCCTGGGTCAGCCCAGTCTCTTGTGTCATAGAAACGCCGAGAGATTGGCTTTCCTGGGTCGTTCGCTTGAAGGAGACGCTCCTTGGGTCCCTGTGGTTGAGAACTCGTTTCCCAATCTCAAACCCAACCCTTCGGTAGAAGGTCGTCGTAGACCGAAGGGGGAGTCCAAGTTCTTCTCCGAATGCCGGACCGCTCTTAGAGCTTTGCCGGGGACCAATGTCCTCGATCAGCCAAGGAAGAAACTGTATCGGGATTTAGTGGAGGGGACCGCGAAGGATCCACTTTGTAGGCAGATGGGATGGTCGATGGAGGTTGTCCGTTCTCAATGGTGTTGGGCGCCGGGACGGGAGATTCTGAATAACTCGGAATTCTCCCTGACTTGGCGACTGGTCCGAAATGCGCTGCCCCTCTTCGACGAACTTTTCCGGTATAAAGAACATACCAGGCGCTTCTGTCCGTGCTGTGACGAACACGAGCCCGAAACAATCGAGCACGCGCTTTTTAGTTGCAGCAGGATACAGCCCCTATTAAGGTACGTCGAGGGGGTAACAGCTCGCATCGATGCTGAGTGTCTGCTCGATCTCGATGTAGGAACTTTTGTGTACAACATGGAGCCGCCGTTCCCCAGGGAGGGAAGTTTGGTTTTCCTGGCGATCCTAGCAGTAGCGCGCATGACCATTTGGATCACGCACCTCAAGTTGGTCCGCGAAGGGACATCTGTTCCTGATCGGGATCTGATCATTTACTTTAAACATTTGCTTAAAGTAAAGATCAGATGCGATTGGAAGAGGTTGCCTAGAGTGGAATTTGACAAGAGGTGGGTGCACAGCACTAGTTTGTGCATCCGTCGAGGAGCCAAGTTTCAATACGTGTTCCCTCCTTAGGCATGGCATGGGCGGTGCTGGGTCCTACGGAACCCATCCCGCCTAGGTTAGCATTATAAGTTCAGTAAAGTAACTCTTGACTGGTGGTACAAATGAGATCCTGTTCCTGATTTTATTTTTTGGTATTAGAGAACCTCTGAGTCTGCCCAACCCCCCTGCTCCTCATCTTTATTTTCTGATGCCCCCGGTCATCCCCCTACTCAGGGGTCACCTTCCTACCCCCTCCATCCGTTGCTTTATTTTCTCCCACCTCCATTAAGGCGACTTCCCCAAACCCCATTAGGGATGCTCTGCTTGTTTTCGGTTCCCCGGAAAACAGTGGGGGATCTAGCCACATAGAATAGTACAGGGGGGTCTTACTAACAACACATTAGTAGTTTTTTCCTTATTTTTGAAATGAACATTTTCATTAGTTTTTTCCCACTCCACGAACATTTTATGCCAATTAATTCAAGAACTCTTTCTAATGAAATCGAACTTTATTTTCTCACACATACACACACACACAAAAAAAAAAAAAAAAAAAATGCACACACAATATACAGAAATGAATATACAAATTGTACATAGTTAAATTTTACATTGAACGCTGGGGTTATTAGTTAGATTAGGATCCACAGAGTGATTGAGGTATTTTGGTAAATGTTGCCAGTCAAGAGTAAGACTTCAAAGTCTCATCTGTTACATAGTCAAAAAGACCCTGTACCCTCCCCCTCCCAATTTCTTATAGGGCCTTGTGCCTAATTTTGTTGAATTGAATTTTTTGTACGTTTTTTATGTTCAATTTTTTCTTTCTCAATAAAATATATAAACAAGATCAAAGTGTAGTATCTGTTCTTCAGATGCTGCACTTCTATTCCTTGTTCTCTTTCGATGGAGGAGAAATCCTTCACGACTGAGACAATTTTTATTTTTGTACCTTTTCTCCACGTTAAAAAACGACCCTGGTGTCTAACTCTGTCCCGTGGGGAGGCATAGTAAATAGGTACAATAGTTCACAAATTGATTATCAAGCAAATTGCTAATTTATTTTAGTTAGTCCCCCCCTCCCCTTCACATGACTACATTATTTGTCTTTGTAATTTTTAATGTGTACAGTCAGGTCCTAATGGACATTTTGTTTTAGTAAAATCAAACACTACAATAAAGTTACAGTTTGTATGGAGACTAATCTCTATGGATATAAAATGTATTGGATGCAAATAATTTTAAAACCACTCAATCTTTTAATACACAAGGATTTATTAAAAAGCTTAGTGCAACTACGCAATAATAACGAAATTCAGTTTAATTCTAAATTTCAAGGCAAGCCAATTGTCTTTACTTAATTGTCATGTTACAGTAGTGAATATATCCAAAAATTATGAAAAACGATAAAGTAGAAAAAAAAATTATTATTTTTCCTAAAAAACACTGAAAAGTTCCAAGGAGACTAAACTCTAATAAATTATTAACAAATATAAATATGAGTTACTTGTCTTGTTTTTAGCATAACTGAGTTACTTCTCTTATTATGTTATGTGTTCCAGAAAAGATATGGCATGGTTTTTTTTTTTACTGTAAAGATCAAAAACTTTTAACATTCAAGTACTTCTGACGTGCCACTCAAGTAGATATCATTGCTCTTAGTTGAAACTGACAAAAAAGTAGATACCATTGTTTTTTGGGTGTTTTTAACTGATTTTTCGTTTTCCAAATTTTGCTATTATAGTATACTTGCACGAAGATCTTAAATAACTTTCTATTTAACAATTTAAATGCTTTTGAATTACTGTCAAATTTCGATTGGTTACAAAATAATTTTTTTTTTTAATTAACAAAAGATTAAAATTACTCTTAAAATTAAAATAAAATATTTTAATTTTTGCCTTTCCTTTGTAAGTACCTTCTCAAGCCATATGTTTTTGGTATTAAATTATATTTATCTAATTTTAAAAATAAGTTAGTAAATACTGAGATCATACAGAATAAAGAAAACAATAAAAAAGAACCAAAAAATGTGAATGATGAGAATGTTCTGGGAGGGGGGAAAAAAACAAAAAGAGTTTTTTTTGTTTTTATGATTTAGAATCTGTATATTACAAAATATTTTATGGCCATTCTATGTGCATATTTTCCCCGTTTTTGTGCATTGTACATTATTTTTTAATATATACTTTTAAGCGATTACTCTTTGAAATAAAAAATAAAAAAATAAAAAGGTTTGAGAAATGCAAAAAAAAAAGTAATAATCATGAAATTAAAGCAGAATGTGTTCATCTACATGACTTACACATTATTTTACTAATCTATCACTAATAAAATAGAAACGGTTCATTCAGTCTAGAATAAAACATTATGGCAATATAAACACAGACGCCACATATAAATTCAATATGGCCACACTACCTGCCAATACCTAATGTAGGTTCATTTCATAAATTTTTATATTTCTGAGGAAGGACACTTTTCCAAACAAATCATATTTACAGGTGGTAGCAGAATACTCATTTTCTCTTACTCTCCTCAATGAGACTGGGATGTTTTATATATTTGCCACATTGTTTCACAACCATGCCGTCAGTGTTTACTTTCTTATCCTGTACATTTAACACTTGTTCTTTTGGTTACCTTATGTGAATACGGATCCCTCTCTTCACAATTCATTAAGTTCTAGTCAATTTGATTGGCTGTTCACATATGTTTATTGGATTAAGAGAATCTTGAACAATTAAAAAAACTTATAGAGAACTAAACAACATGGCGTTAACAAAGAAAAAAAAAACAAAACCTGACTAATGAATGCCGCACACAAATATCTACCTTAGTACCTTCACTTCTACCTCAATAAAGAAATCTGATATCAGAATTAATACCCCCACCCCAATAAATTCTTTTTCATCCTTTTTTTAATCATTGTAGTCATCATTGTGGTCTGAAATTTACGCAAACTTATTAAAATATAAAAACATAAATGCAACAATTAATAGTATCACGTTATCAAACGGGTGGTAGTGGAGGACTTTCATTCTTCATTCTCACATTTCCCAATTTCAAACGTTGCAGAAACTAAACATCCTATTTCAGTCACCAAAATTATTTCATACATTGTACACATTACATATTTTAATATGTGTGCTATATTCATGTGATTATTAGTGAACAAACACGTACTTATGCAAAATACAAACCATGTTAAAATAACATTATTTAGAAACTCATTCTTAACGTGGGAGGTGAGAATGTTTTGTAGCTATTCTGGACTTTCAACTAATATTTTAATACACTAAACAATACCGTATGAAATTAAATTCAACTTGAACATAATATCTAAAAAGTAGGATGGTCCATATTCTGTGTAATTTTAAGAACATATCTGCATTACCGCAGCAAATCAGGGTTGCGTAAAACAAAGAATAGGGTGCTCCTTGCTTTGTTCAGGCTTGGAACAAAACACAACATTGGTCATGACCATCTTTAACTGATAGTTACGGCCAATGACCGACAATTGTTAAGGCGGCCAATGCCCACCAGTCACGACGGGTAAGCACTAATACCCACAAGTAAACATCTCAAAACATCAGTAACTGCCTCAAAACAAAATGGAAGTTGATACTGGTCGCAGTCAGCAGTGAATGTTGGGAACTGAGTAACAGTTGTAATTGCAGCCTGTGTCCACCAACAAATGCAAGTAACCGCTTCAAAACAGCAATAACTACCAGTGACCATCAGTACCTGCCACAAGAATCCAGTGACAGCCAGTGGTTGCCAGTTCTCAATCATGCCTGACCGTTGAAGGCAGGTGATTTCAGTTCAGAGCAGTCCAATGGAGGCCAACACTGATCATGGCCACCAGTTGCAAAGATAGCCAGTGGCCACCAGTAAATGTTAATGCCTGCAAGTAATCGCCCCAAGCCAACACTAACCACCAGTGCTGACAAAGACAGCCAGTGATTTCTATTAGCTACCACTGCTAGACAATATTTGACAGTGGAAACCAGATAATTTCATTTAGGCCTCGGTTGCCAGATCTTGCAGTTTTCCAGAGCTAACAGTGACCCCCACTAACAACCATAGATTAATTGGGGGAGGGGGGGGTACCAAATCTGTTATGGCTTTGTGTCATACTTCCCCCGGGCAACACCAGTACACAGGTCTTGCTAATAAAATATTTATTGAAATAAAAATGCATTAGATTAAAATAAAATGAATGTGAAAAATTCTACTAAAAAACAATTATTCACAAAATTACGAAATCTTTAATCTGTCAGATGTAAAGTCAATTAAACTGACGAACATTATTCGCAAATTCTTATGTATTGAAAGATTGAACATTTTAGAAACTATTTACATCCAATAATTTTATAATTTTTATAAATGGAGATTAAAACATTACTTCTAAAAAATTTAAATAATACCAAAATAAACAGGCAATGCCAGTTAAGTTGAGCTAATTGTCAACAAAACTGTAGAGATTTATTTCGACAATTAGGTGTATTCAAATTTGCTGTTCTTTTATTGAAGTAAGAAAAATAACTTATAATCTTCATAATTTTTTATGGATTACATAAATTATTCACATAACTCTCTTCCATTTGCCTGCTTTTTGGTCGTCTTCAAGTCCAGCGTAAACAAGATCTTGATGAGCCGTTCCCCTTAAGTAATCTAATTTACCAAATTTCCACTAACAATTACGACATTGTCCCATTGACCACTGTACACTTATTAATCCTTATCCTCGAGTGGAGTCTGGCCTTGATAAGTTAGGACTCCTTTGTAAAAAGAAAAAAAAATATGCAAACTTTTTTTAAAGTTAATTTCCTATCATTTACTAAATGTCTTGTCAACTAACACAAGTTAGCTGAAATTAGTTGGAGCAAGGGAGATAATTATATAATTACCTATAATTAACTGACAAGCAAAATCTGCAAAAAGAAAATTGGACAAGTATTTGCTAATCTGTCAACCGCTTTTATTGGCTTATAAAATTAGTATTCAAAATCATAAATCGTCTAAAATGGAACACTGATGAAGAATGTGATTAGCCCATCTGGATACAAGGGAACTGTTTTTGTGTATCTCTAGATTATATAAGGTTATCAAACCAGATGATGTGTGTGTGATAACATTTTTATGTGACTCTTAGTTTTAATTGTAAACAACCATATTGAATTAATTAAAAACAAAAAAAGAATGAAAGTCAAAAACTTCAGGGCAACAGCTAACAAAAAAAAAACAAAAGCAAAAAAAAAAAAAAAAAAATCCCAAACTTTCCATCAAAGCAACATGATGTGAATAAAACCTTCAGATAGATTGGAATCTGTATCATAGATATTTTAAAGTTTATTTTACACGAGTTGTACATATCCGGTATTGCCTGCGATGCAATGAAGTCAGCCAAGAATGGATGAGAGTTTTGGTGTTAGTAGATGTTGAACAGTGGAGGTAGCAGGGCTAGTTGGTACAGATAGCCAAGGAGAACTTGGTCAGATTCAATAAGGATGGATTTGAGAGAAAGAGGGATAAATAAAGACTTGACCAGAGATAGTATAATTTCAAAGCCAATTTTTATAAGCAATCAAACTCATGCCAACATATAAAAAAGATATTAAACCAAATGATTAGAATGAATTACTCAACTAATAAACATTGATTTTTAGAATACTCATTTTTATAATTACTGACTTATTGATTCAAAATTTTTGGATAATTTTCAAAATAATTGTACAAATAAGTCTAAAAATAAAGCAATTTTTTTAAATAGAGTAATAAGTGTCATTTTATTATTAAATAAAATAAATTTAAATGGGCAGCCAAACTTTTCATGCCAAAAAATTATCTCATCTCTGATGAATCATTTTGATTTTTTTTACACAAAAGCATAAGCGAAAATTAATAAATCATCAAAAAAAAAAAAGAAAGAACTTTTAACTCCCTTCTCATGTGTAGATTGTATTAATAGTAGTAGTCATAGCAATATAAGCCCAAGTGTTACACCTTCTCTTTGAAATTATATTTAAACCTTATTTTTATTATTGTTGTTATTGCTTTAATTAAAAGCAATATGTAAAAATTGTATTTTATCTCCATTTTCCTTCTGTCATTTAATTACTAGGTATTAGTGTTGGTGGAGTGTTATGGACATAAATACTTTTAAAAGTCTTAAAGCCAAAGTTAGTCCAAATTATATAAACAATTCTTGCTTTATGAACTATCACTGTAATTTAATATAAATGTTACATAAAATTAAAAACAGATTACCTTTATTTTTTGAAAGATTAAATTGCTATAGATATAACAATGACAAATGTTTATCAAACAGAAAAGAATTCAGAATATAAAAATTACTTAACTGCTGCTCCACCAAAATATAAAAAAGATTCAGTAATGATTTACTAAAAAAACTTGGAAAGGGAAAGTTCTAGATTTTTTATTATGAAAATAAAAACAACCTTCAGAATGCTATTAAGTTTAATAATTCACTTTGCTTTTGGCTTTTAGTCAATAATCTAATTTACAAGCTCCTTTTTAGAATTTTAAACCGAAGATCATTTTACATGAATCCACGTCCCACTTTCTCTAACAATTGAACAGTTAAGTTAAAAAAAAAAAAATTAATATAGTAATCCAAACATGAAACATTTTCAAACGTTTCTGAAAAAATATCAATTCTAGGATTATCATTTTACATAATAGACGCATAGAAAACTACCTCACCCACATACACACCTTCATGAAATGCAAACTATTTTTTTGTTTTAATGTATTGTTACTATTAATCCAAAGATATTTAGAAGGAAAAATGATAAAAATGTGAAGAGTAGCAGAAGACAGTAAGACTGAACTTTTAATTCTATTGTTCATGGTCTAATTTTATTCAATACATTTATTAAACAAAATGCAAGGATACTAATATCAAAATTTTTTAAGATTTTGTTTTCTTCAGCCTTCACATGGACATTCTTGTGATTTAAAGAGAAGTTTTGATTACTATTTACTCTGTATAAAATTTATGTATTTTTTACAACAGAAATATTTGGCTGGCAAGAGCATTTGTTTGTAAAGGTGCATCAAGTTGTTATTTAGTTAGTTGAATGAAAAACAAAAACAGATTTTAAAAAATAAATATCAAACATGATAGTAATAGTAGTATTTATGTTCAGTCAGGAAATTAATAGCTGTTTAAGCATCGTCTTAAGGAGAATTGCTTCCTAACAATCTAGAAAATCTCGTCAGTATGCCCCATATTTAAGAATTCAGGTGATTGGTCATCTCCCTCTCAGAACAAACCAATAAGTCTCCTGTGCGTTATAAGTTGCTGGAATCTGTGTTAAAAAGAGAAGTAGTTAACCACCTCAGCAAAAAAGTAACATGCAATATGGTTTCCGTTCTGCTAGATCTACAGCAGATGTGCTTACAGTTATATCTCATATCAGGATTAGCGAATCTCTCGATGGAGGCTTCCTTTCTAGGGCAATTGCTCTTGACATATCAAGGCCTTTGATAGGGTATGGCATAAAGGTCTACTTCACAAGATCTCCAGCTATGGTATAACTGGAAATGTCTTCTCAGTTATTAAATCATTTCTCTCCGATAGGTTCATAAGAGTATGGTTCATGGGCAGAAATCAGATGCTCATAGTATTAATGCTCGAGTCCCTTGAGTTCAACTCTCTTCCTGATCGACATTAATGATCTTCCAAATCACATCCTTAGATCATTCGTAGACATTTATGCTGACGACACTACCATCTATGGCAGCACATCAAAGGCTGTAAATGACCAAGTTCTCTCTGATTCTCTCTCTTCTGATTTTGAGTATATGGTACAATGGGGGAAGAAGTGGCTGGTTAATTTTAATGCATCTAAAACCAAGCTTCTATCTTTGCATTATCAACACTGATCCCCCCTCCCCATCTGGCATCAACTAAAATGAATGGCTCTCGTCTTGGGGAGGCTTCATGTTTTGACAAGCTTCTGGCTTGACTTTTACTCCTGATCTGAAATGGAACAGGTACATCAAATCCGTTACCAAAGTCACTGGAAAAATGGTGGGATCCTTCTACTGCTCCAGTAGATATCTCACTACTGATGCAATTCTCTACCCATATGAGAGCCAGGTACATTCAAGGATGGAGTATGGTTACCACATCTAGGCAGGAAATGCTAGAAAGACCTTATCCTGCCTTGACAGAGTTCAAAATAGACTTAATATCCTAGTAGGGCATGCCCTTTTCTCTTCCCTGCAACATCTTTCTCACAGAAGAGATGTTGCAAGCCTGTCTCTGCTTTATTGTTATTTTCATGGCAAGTTCTCATCTGAACTCCAATCTATGCCCCCCCTCCGCCAAACTTTCATGAGAAACACTAGCTGAAAACTCTATCAATAATTTCCCCCACTCTTTATCTGTGCCTAAACCTAAACATAGATCCATGAACAAAGCTTCTTTCTTAGAACTGCACACATGTGGAACTGTCTTCCGCTTCCCTACTTTCCAGCTGATTACAATATGGTCGTCTTCAAATCCAATATAAACAAGTTCTTGATGAGCCGTTCCCCTTAGGTAATCCAATTTACCAAATTTACACTTCTAACGATTACTATGATATTGTCCCATTGACTACTGTACACTCCTTAACCCTTATCTTCTAGTGGTTTTTGGGCCTTAATAAATGGTGAATTCTATGTAAAAAAAAAAAATTTCATTAAATTTAAAGTTGCACAGATGCAATGTATTTAAATTTAATGAAATTTCCTGAATGAACATAAATACTACCATTAATTATTATGTTTGATTTTACTTAAAAAAAAAAAAAAAGCAGTTGACTGTTGATCTTGACATTAAGGTATTAAAATATTCAGCAAAAAGCAAAGCAGTTTTAAAAATCTACCAAATATAAATCATTTATATTTAATGAACATATTTTATCCAGCAAATTATTTCAAATTCCAACTATTCAATTGTTTAAATAAATAATTTTTCAAAATTTATTAAAAGTCTGGACAAATATAGCAATAATGTTACTATCATTCAATGAATTATTCGGCAAACTAAAATCTTTCTACTTCTAATATATATTTGCAAGCAACATCTTCAATCAAAATTAATTCATAAATTAATGAATAACTGAATTTATAACTTACTTTATTTAAAATTTATATATATTTATTTATAATTTACTTTATTTACACTAGATTTGATGAATAATCAAATGTTAGGTTCATATTAATTTGACAATATTTCAAACATAGGATGATTCAGATTATCCTCATCATGATTGTTATATAAAGACCATCTCTGGTCATCTTCAAATGTATCTTTTGTCTCTTTCATATAAGAACTTGTAACATAAATGATATCAATTCATTCTACATAAAATTACAAAAGAATTATTATAATCTGTATTATCTGAACAACAATTCTCATTTTCATTGCGATATTCACATTTTCACTGATGTAAACTCCAACCTTCATCAAGTTTTGAACTTGAAAACCTTGAACTTTGGAACTCTGATAAAATTTTTAATTTAATCTTTTTTATAATCTTTAGGGGTAGATTGTTCTCAGTCCATTAGCCACCATGATGGGTAGAAATGTTAGTTCATGTTATTCTTGTGTGTAGTCATGATTGAACTTTTGACCTCCACATGAATCCATGGTGCAATGGTTAAGTGTTGGTTAACGATCACTTTTAAGAGATAATATTCTGGAAATTGAGTATTCAATTCTTACTACAGATGATTACTTAGTATAACATAATTTAACATTTCTACTTGGTTATGGCTGACGGAATTAGAAAAATCAACCTTCATAGATTAAATAAAGGGTCCACGTTCCAGAGCTAGACTAGAATGTTCTGAAGTTTGAAAAGATGCACTTGAAAAAGGTCGAAGGTCACATTAGGCGAAAAATTGTAAATATAACAACCACAAGAATAATCCAAATACAAATCATCAATCCTCAGCTAAAAAAATTTGGAACAATCCTTAGGAGTTGATAATTTTACCATTAGTATTTTTCCTGTTCACATTTAAACTTTTCTCTTCAAACACTGGACTTTTTTTATATACTGTTTTTTTTATGCAGCTAAAAATATTTATTACATTGTTTTGCCTCTACTTGTTATAAGGATATTTTTAGAAACACTGACGAAAAAATGCTGCAAGCATTTTTAATATATTTCACTGAAAATGTATATGTTTCATGATTTACTTAAACCTATTTTTGCAAATACAAGGTAAAAGCTACATGTGAGAATTTCGATTGATTATTAAGTTTTAATTATTATTATAACTTCTACATAATTGCAATTTTCATTAGATCACCAAAGTTAAATGATGTGGAGCCTTGCCAGTACCAGACGAGTAACCATTTTGGAATGCTAAGCGCTGTATGTCATCTTCCCATAATTAGGATATACATGTGGCTGAGGACCACTTGTGAATTTGATATTTTCTATAAATTTTCTCCTTCGCCAGTATAGCCCAGTCAAGCTTAAATACCACACTAGATATTACCAATTAAATTTTTTTATGCGTATAAGTGTAAAGATATACAAAATTTCATTTGCTTTCCTCAACTCTCATGAAAAGCAAATCCTGATATTCACACATGGCACTGCACCACCATACTAGGAACTTGCTTTGAAATCATGGTTGAATAAAAAATTTTCAGTAAATGTTATGCAAATATGCTCTGGCCACCTTGGTCTTCGAATGCAACACCATATGGATTAATTAAAAGCAAAGTGTATACAAGACAATCTACCAACATTCTGGCATTGCAGCAAAATATCAGGTGTTTTTAGGCTATTTTTAAAATAAGCCAAGATTTTCATGATCAACTCATAAAACTGCCATAGCTTTAAATGGCTCTTGTGTGTTTACAAAAGTTTTTAGGATCAATATGTGTCTAATTCTAATGTTATGTCATTTAGTTTTCATTTTACTAAATTATTTTCTGAGTCTTCAACGAAAAAGTTTTGTATTCTCTCTAGTTATGTTCAATTTTATTGATTTTTAATTTCAAATTTCTGTGGGGTGTTTTGTTTGTTGGTCGGTAACACTTCAGTTTGAAATTAAATTTTCATCACTAAACTTACTAATCTTATTTAACGTGTCAAATCGTCTTTGTAAAAGGCTCAGTTGGTTATCAGTCATGTTTAAGTTTTAAATAGCACTTTAGTTGATCTGTCACACTTGAATTTGCAATAGCATTTCACCGTTAAATGGACTCATCTTAAGAATATCTGTTCTTGTTTACTTTTCATGCAGTTTGTTAAATTCTTTTTTAAATATAATTCTTTTTAGTGTGTACATGTCAGCAATCTAAATTCAAACCTTTTGTTGAAATTTGAAGTCAATTCCTACAATTGTGCATACAAGAAAGAACAAAGTATTAGTACTGATGTCCCAACTGATGTCTTCCAAATTTTTATTATTCAACTCACCAACATTCTCTAATGGTTATTAGAAAACCAATCTTCAAGGCTGGCAAATGTCACTCATATCTGTGACCTTTCCTTAGATTGATTTTTTTTTTTTTTTTAATTTGTTGGCATCCGTCTGCACTTCAGATTAATCCATTGGCAAATAGCAACATCTGCTGTGACTGTGCAAGCCTATCCTGCATCAACAGGCTATGTTTCAGATACCACATATGTAGATGTCTGGTTGCGAGAACTTTGTTGCAGCCCTCTGTCGTTTGTGCTCTCTCTCCTCTTCCTCCATTGCTGATCTCTCCTAACTTTAATTAACTAATCAATAAAGCACAGCTATTCCTATGCAAGTTTATAAGTGACTCCATTGCAATGAACTGATTAGTAGCAGCGCCACCTATGGTGACAAATCATTTTCACTAATCAATATTTCAAGAGGACATAACTGATGGAAACAGAAGGCAATTAAACCAGATGAAAGATTATTTCTCCACTACACATGCCGATAAGCATTTCCCGGTTCTCAACATTACTCTTACGAAAACAGGACAAAGTAATACAATACAAAAATTTTCATCCACTGAAGTTGCTCTGACATTTTATAGCAATAAAATTTGTACATTCTTTCAATTAATCTTACTTGAATTAGTTTTCAATAGTTTGTTGTATTTAAAACTTGAGTTTAGCTTCTTACATGGTGTAGAAACTTTATATTAGTTTCAGTAACTTCTTGCAATATAAGAACAGATTTACTTCTTTTAGCAATAAGCAACATCTTTTTCAATTCCATATTCCTTTTTAATATTTGACTTCAATTTTTCAACTTTATAAGCAAAATTTGCATTATTGAATCACATCTGGTGATAATCAAAAGAGGTGCTTTTGATTTGTTGCATCACTATTTCTTCATTATCATGTCAGTTAAAAATCTGCTTCATCCGATTCCAACAATATTAGAATAGTTTACAGAGAAAAATAATATTAGCAGGCATATTAAAAAGTTTAAAAGTGCTTTCAACAGTAAAAGCTATATTTATTAACAAGGTACAGAGTACTATTATATTAGTTACTTTATAAAGACATTTTATAGTGTCCATTTCTCAAACTAGGTGACTCAAAGAAAAATATATTACTATAGTTTGGAGATTCAAATTAATTTCTTGCATTAAAAAATGAAAAAAATATATATATACTTTTACTTTAATATAAATGGTTATCTTTCTAATAACCATAGAAAACGAAACTACTACTTCAATTATTTCTAAGAATCAACTTAAAAATTTTAATACAATGAGCGAAAATTAGGATTTCAAAAATAGAAACAGGAAACAATATTTTCTTTTGTATATCAAACGCATTATCAAAACTTTTAGATTTTGATGGAGGAACAAACAATAGATACATTTGGCTTATTATGATAGAAACAAATTTAAATGTTACTAATTACTATATTTCTCAGCAGTCAAAACCTCATTCTTTCTTCACATGAAGAAAAAAAAACAAAAAAAACTGAATGCAAAGTGGAAATATTTTGATGAATGTATATTTTTGAGATGAGGATTGATAATTATTTTTTTATTATTTGGACTAGTATTCTCATCTTGGTTGTTTTTCTACAACATTTCAACTGATGTAACCTCCGACCATCTTCAGGTATATTCACACTAAATGTTATTGGTGAACAGTGAAGAAGGATGGTCGGAGGTTACATCGACTGAAACATTGTGGAAAAAACAACCAAGATGAGAATAATAGTCCAAATAATACAAAAATAATTATCAATCCTCATCTTAAAAATATACATTGATCATATCAAAACAAAACGAAATGAACCCGGATTTATTAAAAAAAGAAATAGACTTGGCGCTATTTGTGTCTTGAATTTCTAACGGCTATGTTCGTTGGGAAAGCAAAAAAAAACAAACAAACATTTTTCATTATTCACCAATAATATCCAGTGTGAATGCACCTGAAGATGGTTGGAGGTTACATTGGCTTAAACGTTATGGAAATATTTTGTAAGATATGTTCATTACCAACAGTTGATATTTGTTGCTTAACTTCATAAAACTGCAATGTTAAATATTTAAAATGAAAGGAGAGTTAAATAAATTGTCAAATACACCAGTGATTTTATTAGTGTTTTATTCATGAAATGATGATGCAAAAGAAAAATAATTTCATGCAAATGATTTATGAACAGCAAAAAAATGTTTCAAAAAATCATCCAGGGTTTGGTATATTTGAGGAAGAAGCATTTTTCTTTTGAGAAATACCCGAGTTGCTACTGAAATAGGTTTGATGATTTAAAACCCAAAACTTGCAGTGAAACCAGTTCAACACTGATAACTGACATTGAAGCATCTAAAAAATGTAATGTAAGCCCAATAACAAAATTTAATATTGATTTTTTTAGAAAAAAAAAAAATTGTTTTATATTTTTAAGATAATCTAGAATATTATCCAAATATTCAGCATAACAGAAGAAAATCCCCCAAAAGTACTTGAAATCTTAAAAGCAGCATTCAAATGAGAAAATGAAGAAAAACATTTTAAATATTTTCAAAATGGTCTGGTACAGCTTTTTAACCAGACAAAAGCTGTACTGCTTTTTTTTTAACGTAATTCTTAATTGACTTTTGTCTAATTAAAAACCTGTACCATTACCTTCAAAATATTAAACAAAATAAAACTTAAGCCAAGTATTATGCTGAGGAAGATTAGCAGAAAACTCACACCAACTTAATTCAAGCATTGAAGCAATAGAAAAAACTCAGCTGCATCAGCAATATGTAATAAAAACAAACTATAGCTTTACTTTTATATTGAATTTTTAATAACTTCTAGTTTCTGCACAAAAAAAGCAGAACAAAATTGCAAATAAAGCTTCTTTTGTGGAAATATGTACTAAATTCTACAAACAAAAAGGGATGCCAAGACAACTATATTTGGTTGCATGCCAGTAGAGATGAACTTTAGAATTTCAAACAGGAAGTACACATCTTCAAAGTCACAAGTTCCCCATTGTCCTAGAAAATACTTATGGGTCATAAAAAAGAAAAAAAAGTTTTTTGTGAATATTATAAAACAAATATCAGATTAGATTAAATTTTTACAATAAAAGAGAAAAAAAAAAAAAAATAATAAAAAAAATAAACCAGTGTTGTATTTTTACATAAGATACAACTCATTTCCTTTAAAAAAAAAAAGTTTATGTAAAAACATTTGTTGATAACTAACCATAAATAATTGTTTTCCTTTGATTAAAAATTTAATTTTTCTTTCTAACAAATACTTATGCTAGCTATTCATTCATAAATTTGCATTTTTAATACAACTTCAAATAATTCTAGGTGTCAGTTGATTGCTCTAACCACTAAAATGTAAGGAAAATTGTTTTCAGAGAAAGGTTTCATTTTAAATCTAATTCATTAAAGTGAAAGCTCAAAATGAAGACTGACATAAAAATGTGTCATCTTTTATTACTATTGTTATGAAACAGTACAATGTGAAAACTATGAGATATCACTTTACCAGTCTATTTTTGTCACAAGCATTTTCTTGAGATCCCCACCATTTTTTTAACAATCAAACTAGGTATCTAAGTTTTTTTTAAATTAATTTAAACTATTGTGAATTTAGAAAACTTAATTCTTTGTACTATGAATGTAGATTACTATAAAAACATTTCCTTTTTTTTTTAAAAAAACATGCTATTGGATAGTTTCCTTGACATATAAACAAAAGAAAATAATAATTTGTTCAGTTTTTATATGAGTCATAACATCACTATAAATGATTGTCTGTTGATCGCACTCAAGTCTGAAATAGCATTTCCATTGTAAAATGTTCAGATTGATAAAAAAAGAGAGATGTGTCCATTCAGGTTAAATGAAGGTGCAATCTAAATTTCAAACTTAATATTTTAAAACTATCCTAAGTAACTGTAATTCATTGTTACTACTTGTAATAATATTACTAAAAAAATACATTGTTTTTATTTTATTTTAAAATGACTATCTTAACATAGATGGGAACTGTATGGAGTCATTTAAGTTACAGAGGAACTCTATGAAGAAACTATACTTTTTTAAAAAGAAACTTGTGTTATCTAGTTTGAATGAAAATTTAATAAATACAAGTTTGCAGATTTAACATCATAGAGATTTTTTTAAAAGAGTGCAAGTCTGACAATTTATGTCCAGATCAGATTAACACACATATGCAGTTAAATTTTAAATGATTATATGTTAAAAGTGACTCATTTTTTTTTTAGAAAGCATTTTATGTAAAGGGATTACATTGTACTGTTGAAACCATTCCATTCAAAGATTTCCAGCAGGTTTGAGTCAACTCTGGTCAAGAGTTAGGCAGAAATACAGAACTCAAAATAAAAGATAAAATATGTATAACAGCCTTAATTGAAAGTTTGGAGATTATGGAGAATCGTGTTGCTCACAGAACACAAGAACAATTAAAAACATGCATTAATTTCAATATTTCATGAAAACATTTTGAAAATGAACAAGGAAAAAGAAAGGATGATATCAGAAAGTCAGTATTCTTCCTTTATGACGTCATTGATTTTCAAGTAAATATATATATAAAAAAATTATATTTACAGATTCATCATTCATCAGAAAAACACTTATTCCTAAGCAATATGTACAACCTAAACTGTTCAGCATCACCATCATATTTGGTTTAACGTTTTTTTTTGTTTTGTTTTTTTTTTAATTTTCTTCCTTTGATGATTATAATGATGGGTATGGGGCAGTCAACCCAGTTTCCAACATTGCCCTGCTTTTTATAGAAACCAACCAAGAGCTCTTTTTAGTATCTCCACTGTTCCTTTAAGTGCAATTGTCTGGATCTCTTTTGCACTTGGTTCACCAGGAATATTAGTTCGGTAGGACTTCAGGTTCTTCTTCATAAGCCCTGTGGCACCTGTTTGCATGCTGGCATGTGTTGGATGGTTTTTAGAAATTGACTTCCAAACTAACCTATCTTTGGCCAAATATTTATCACTCTTTCTCTCAAATCCATACTTATTTCCTTCCATGTTTTCCATGACCTTTTTCTGTCAACTGACCCTGCGACTTCAACTGTTCTACTAAACAAAAAACTTTCATTCTTTCAATGTAACCAAACTAACAAATCACCTCCCTATACTGTTCAAATACATTTCATTGATGTCTAACATATTGATTTACAGAAAAATATTGTAAATAAGAATATTTGGAAATTCTAGGTTTTCATAAATATTTATTTATTCTTATAACAAATACTGACCCAACAGGTTCTGGGCGGTCTAGTATGATATAAAATTAAGAAAAAAAACTAAATTTATTTTGGATAAAGACAGTTCCACTAATTCACATAAAAAATTGCTAAAAAACAAAAAAAAATTAAAATTAAAAAAAGCTAATAAAAGGCAAGTTAATTTTAGTAAATTGTTTAAAATAATCTTTCAACATTCAAATCAATCCAATTAAGATTAGAATTGAACATAACAGAAAAATATACATTCAATGAAATCTTTACAATGTAAATGATACAGAAAATAAAACAAATTCTTTCCGTTTAAACAAAATCGTCATCAACAAATGTAGCCTCCCAAACTGCAAATGGAAATATGACTGAGGACAATAAAAAATATGACAGAACTCATCTACAAAGTGATCAGCAGAAAGAAGACCCACTTTAAAAATCAATATTTTTCTATTCAAGATTAAAATGATCGCATTTGCAAAAATGTAGTACAATGTGCTGTCTGATTTGCTCAATTATTCATGGAGACATACATTGTGTATACAATCAGATTAATACAGACACTTGAAACAATAACTCAATTAACTTTTAAAGGACAGGAACGCTATCTTTCTGAATAAATGGTAAAACCTTTTTAGATTATGTCACTACTTCAGTAATTTGATTGGAAACATTAGCAACCCAGGGCAAACTAAAACAAAAAATACAAGAAATTTGATAATTTTTCTGATATATCGTTGCAGTGATATTTTATGATGTATCAAAAAAATATTGTGAAGAAAAAAAAACAAAACTTTTTTATAAAGAAAATGTATTACAATTGGCCAATTTATTTTAACAGATTAGAAATTAATGATTTCAAATAATTTTTGAAATGAATACAATTTCAAATCTAAATAAAACAGTACATGTATGTGCGTGTGTAAATATCTAGCAGGTAAACTCTTAAACTACTGGTCACATAACACTGAAATTCTCAGGAAATAATATTCATGCACCAAGAATGGTTTATAGCAAATGATATCTTTGTTTACATACATATATATCATGTACAGGTATCGGCAAATTTACATGCAAAACGTCCATTCCCACTTGCAGATATTTTTGTTTTTTTATGCGCATATTCGCTTCAAGTCGTTTAGAAAACAACATCAGGCTGTAACGTTAGATGTTTTGATTTCAATTCTAGCTGATGACACCAATTCATAATTCGTACACTGCTCAAGTACCAAAAATTCTAACATTCTGAATACGTGCATTTTTTTTCAGACTACGTTACCATTACAAAAACATACCTATATATATATATATATATATTGATTTATCGATTAGATAAACAAATATAGATAACAAATAAAAACTGCAAATTTTTCTGAATGCATGTGTTTTAATTACTTTTAATTTTTCTGATAGAGCTTTCTTACACAGGACATTATGACAACACAAAATACAGGTTTATTTCTCTGATAAAAATTTCCTTACAAATTTTTGCATGCGTGTTCATGGTTCTGTTTTGTTGTTTTTTTAGAAAATTTTCCTGAAACATTTACTGCATTCAAATAATTTAAATTATAACACAAAATAGACGTTTATTTTCATACAAAATAGAATTTTTCGTAACTAATAATTTATAAATAATTAGATTTTGAGTAAAATTCCTTTCTTCACATTTTGCAGTTTTCATAACAAAGTTCAAAATTCATTGTAATGAATGAATGAATGAAATCCATCAAGACCGAAGACGAATACGATTCATACTTATAAGGAAATCTTGAATGACAGAGGTCAAGTTCCCAGTTCTGTTGCCCATTATTTTTAAAACGACACTTCACTTACAGTAGTTAAATAGTTAATTTCCATGAATATTATTTTCATAACAAAACCAAAAAAAAAAAAAAAAAGAACATGTATTCACCATTATGATTTTATGTTTTGTTTAATCTATTTTATCATAATATACAAGGACAAAATATTCAAATATATCATATACAACCTGCCAACACAGGGTACTTCAGCTAGTGCTAAATAAAACCATTTATTCAAGTTCCAATCAATATTGTTTGAAATACATGACATTATTTTTGGTGAGGATTTTCTTTGCTTCTTTCATTTGGGTTAAGTTGAAGCTGAAACATTCATGACCATTTCATTTTACTTCACTAAAAATAGATTAATTTTACTTAACTATGAGTTCCTTCTGGATCATCTATTTGAACTTTATTACATATATGCTCAATGAAGTATCTTTAGTAACTGATCCCACTTAAAATTTTTTGTGGTTGCATGATTACACCAAACACTAGTATCAGGTGAAGTGAACTTTGGGTCAAACCTCTTCATTAATACCTAAATAACAGCATGTTTTTAACAAATATTAATATTGCTGCTAAGTAATGGGTAACAGATATGGTCTGCACTAGATTTTAAATTATAAATAACCTAAATAATAGGATCACATTATTATAATAGAATTAAATCATTTCAGCAACTTTATAGGCAGCGTATGACGGTTAATAGAGATGCAGTTTCTTGAGTTGAAGAAAAATGGACATTATCAACAAAAATCCTTTGATTAGTTATCTTACCTGGAAAAATCTTCCGATGCGAGAAGAGATTTAAGGATTGGAAGGACCATTTTCCGATTTGCTTGGTTATTTCCTTGAGAAAATATAGCAAGATTTCTTGATGCATATGGGATCATATCCAGAGCCAAATATGGCGTCTTTGTAGTTGTTAAAGTTTCAATTATCTGAAAAGATGCAATTAAATCTCATGCATTCTTATACAAATAAAAATGTGAAAAAAAAATTATTGTAGGCATACGAATATGAGCATGAACCAACTATTAATCACAATTATTAGTTATATAAAATTAAAAAAAAAATACTTTTATACAAAGAAACGAAATCACAAAGTAACAAATGTAAACATCGTTTTCCAATTACATAAGCTTAATTAAAAAACAAAAATATAAATTTCATTTATTCAATACTTTTGAATATTCATAAACTGAACTAGTTTGGTTTTTTGTTTAATTTGCTTCAAACTTTTACAAATTGTTTTTGTAGTGATATTGTTGCCACAATATTGTAAGTGAAAACAAAATGTAGACTAAATTTTACTTTGCCATAAATATCTTAATGTAAAGTTGGTTGTAAATATTTAACAAACAAGAAAAATGTTGGTTGGTTGTTGCGTTTTATGACAGATCAAGCATTGTTGGGGGATTTACGCAGAAATTTTATATGACTTTATATTAAGTCGGTTGCATTTTAGGGTCAAACAGAGGATCACAGTCCATTGGAGGTTATGGGATTGGATAAGAAAAACAATTCATCCCAAGAGTATAAAATGATAGTTTGTCTCTTTTAATAATATAATCATGTTAATTTAGTTCTTAAGATGTGTTAGTCCAATCTGCATGTTTAGTGATGAAAATTATATTTCAAACTGAAAGATTTGTGAACAAACATTCTCATGTGAAGATGCAAAGGTAAATTTAAAAAGATGTTGAAAAAAACTTGAGTAAAATAAATATTCAGCATGATATTAAGGTGATATTCGCATACATGTACAAAAACTTCACAATTTTGCGGTTACTTACCTTTTCTTGAAATTTCTTTGACAAAGAAAATATTCCTAATTCCCGTAATGTCTTTCCATTTATCACGATGACTCCCATTATCACAATGGCTTTGGTAGCTTGAAGTTCAGCAAATTTATTAAGGCTGTTTTCAAGATCTTCTCGTTTAATAAAATCCTATAAAGAAATGTTTTTTTTAGAAATTTAAATTTTATGAATTTAAAAAGATGCTTACACTGATTAAAAAGTTAAATAATCTGAATCCCATTTTCAATTGAATTTCTATAATAAAATTATTAGACCATTTTTTATGTTTGTATGTTTTTTGTCGATACATGACTAACATTCTTTTAATTTACTATTAATCACTTATTTAAATCAAAACTTCAATAGTGAAAATTACCAAGTCAATCTTAAAAAATCCCATTTAAATATAATTTAATTACAAAATTAAATCCACAATACATTTTTTTTTCCATAAATGAGTCAGCCATTTAAACCTCATTAATAATTGAGAGAAAGGAGTAAACTACTGTGACTCTTTGAAATTTATATAATATATACAAAATCTGGACAAATTAAAATATCATAGTTAAGCGTATTTTACAACCATGCGAAGCCTAACCCCCCCCCCCTCGCTAGCTTTACATAAAACTTTAAAAGGAAAATAAAATGGACAAAAACATATTGGTTACACATTAGTAATGTTGGCTAATAGCTTAACACATATAGTAAAGGGTGACGTATGCCTGCTAAATAAGATGAGAAAAGTTATTTTAGCCACATTTCAAGACTTCGAGAGATTTATTATTTTATTTCTTTTACTTAAACATGTTGGAAAAAATATATAGTTGCTTTTAATAGTTATATAAAAAAAAACAAAAATCACTATGCATTTCTATTAATCTAACCTGAAAACTTAAATTCCATCAAATTTCCATCCTTTCAAAATAGCTATATCAAACTTGAAAATATGTATTCATTATAAAATATATACTATATTCCCTAGATGTTTTTTTTTTTTTTTTTTTTGGTGGAATTTTCATTAAAAATGCATAATTTGCTGAGTTTTAGTGATTAAAAAAATTAAAACATTGTTATTTTTATAAAAGAGTAATTTCCTAATGAGAGTCCTGCATTATAGCTGGATAGGATGTGTCCATCATGCTGGCACTGGCTTAATCAACTATTTTAATTCTAAGTTTCTATACAATATGAGTCCATTCAACTTTCAGAGAATTTTATCAAACAATAAAAACTACATTAGATGGTAAGGAATGATAGAAAAACTGAATATTTCATTTGAAAAAAAAAATAGATTAGCATTTGAATAATACTAAATCCATTATAAATCAAATATTAATACAAATAGAAAAGACTTACCTGTATTTTCATAGTAATTGAACTCATTGCAATGTTTGTCCCATTTCCGGATATCACTTTCAAATCCTTTTGTAAAATTTCTAAAGTTGTAAGATCTTTAAAAAAAAAAAAAAAAAAAAATTATATTGATTTAAAAAAAAAAAAATCATTTCAGATTTAACTGGAAAAAACATCTACTCGGAAAGAACCACATATTCATGATACCTTTTACACTATATATTGAACATTTTTATTTTATTTTTTTTAGCACTTATATTTAATTAATAATGTTTACACAATCACAAAAATGATTCACATTATTTTGTGTGCACTTGAATGAAATGAATTTTCCATTCTTATTATTTATATAAAAAAAACATCTAGATTCTTTTAATAATTTATCTGAGAAACTTTTAAAACTTAAAACATTCCTTTAAATTTTTTCACATTTTCTTAAAAAAGTATAAGTAAAAAATTAAAAACTATATCATTACTCATCTTTTCCATAATTACTGTATTTATATTAAAAAATTCATTCAATTCTCTACAAAGAATCCACATACAACTGCTTTAAAATATCAAATACTAGCATTTCAGCCCGGCGTTGCCCAGGTGTTTGAAGGTGTATGTTGAGCAAAAAAAAAAAAAAAAAAAAAAAAAAAAAAAAAAGGGTCAATTTTTTAAAACTTTGATCCCTATTATGACCCCTTAACACTTATTCTTTTGGGCTCAAATCAAGTTATTAAGTTAGATTCATGTCCAAGGAACCTATATCTAAAATTTCAAGTGTTTAGACCCAAAATTGTCAGAGGAGTTTGGTAGAGTTCTCTCTAAACTTTGACCCCTTAACAGCCAAATTTCTGGCCGAAAACCGATTACAAAGATTTTCCCAAGTATATCAAAGTACCCTGTATATCAAATTTCGAGTCTGTAGACTGAAAATTGACAGAGTTATTGCATAGGGAAATGTGTACACACACACTTTTATAGATATATAGATTTTCTTAAACCTTAGTTTTCATATTTGTTTGTCTGTATGCAAAATTTAATGTTAAAGAATTTTATTGGCAAATCATGTTTGCTGCTGGCAACATTTGATTTTAATTCTTGAAAATTACCTTTTTTCATCTGATGAAAGGCATCATTACATTTTATAATTCCAAATATTAGTAAATAAGCAATTTCCATTAGCATAGAAAGCTTTTTCTTATGAATGAATTTGTAATGAACTCTTTTGAATTGGAACTTTTTAACTTTTGCAACCTAGTACAGGAGACAGGGAGGGGATTCCACAATCTAGCAGTTTGAGGGAAGAAATGTATTTGAATTGTTACTTAGAAGTTAAAAATGAGAGGGAGAATAATTTACAATTATTGAGAAGACTTAAGTTGGTATTTCTTATGTAAAACAAAACAATCAGAGCTGTTCATTCATTGAAAAGTATTAATATTAAATTAATTTCCTGGAGAAATTATCA
Organism: Euprymna scolopes; assembly: GCF_053919585.1. Classification (NCBI taxonomy): domain Eukaryota; kingdom Metazoa; phylum Mollusca; class Cephalopoda; order Sepiida; family Sepiolidae; genus Euprymna; species Euprymna scolopes. The sequence goes on along the minus strand of NC_136504.1, from coordinate 17,198,250 downwards.
TTTCTTTTTTTCTAATACTTAGAAAATATGTCTTCATTGACACTGGCTCAATTTTATTAATTGTAATATGAAAACAGTGCAAATATAAACTTAATATGAAATATGCGTAATAATCCAGTGTACTTAATTCCATTTGTTGGAATGTGACATACATAACCAACCAAGTATGGAATATGCGTAATAATCCAGTGCAAAATATAAACTTAATATGAAATATGCGTAATACTCAAGTGGTCAGGAAATAATGAAGTGATCAGATCTTCACATCAGTTTCCTCATGTGTACTTAATTCCATTTGTTGGAATGTGACATACATAACCAACCAAATATGGAATATGCGTAATAATCACACGATTACTAACTAGTATGAACAATAATTCCATATATGTGTCAAATAAAGAGATCTTATAGATCTTATATCGATGGAACGAAAAAATGTTTTTTTTTAACAAATACAGATTCAAATTAGATCAGCTGAAGGAAAAATAGCTTAATATTTAAACACAATTTCGATAGAAAATATTCGTTTAGTGATAATGTGAAAAACATTTGCAACTGAATTTAGAAATTTTAGTTTATCTTATATATTCACTAGATACTAAATATTCAAATTATTTGATAGTATAGTCGACAGAAAATTGGAAAACATTTTTAATTCTATGAAAAAAATGAACATTTTAAAAATAAAATATCTGGGGTGAGTAGATTGTTTACAGAATTAAAAAATTTTTCAATTTACTTTTTTTAAAATAAGAATGATGCTTTAAAATGTTTGGCAAGATGATGATTGTTAAAGTTAAAAATTTGACAAATAAAAAGTCTTCATATACATAAAGAATTTTGTTTAAATAAAAAGTCTGTTTAACACATTTTAAGACAAACCCAATATGGTATACTCAAATTGCTTCTTTGCAGTAGAGTGTGAAAACAAATAGCAATTTAAAAAGAGTTCTACAATCAATAAAAACTTATGCCCTCTTGTTAATATGGATAAAAAATGTTTTGATACATCTTTTTTAGATGGTACACAATAGATATATTTATATCCGAAACACAATGTCAATTAATATAAATACTGATATTTAAAACTTATATTGATGCTTTGCATGATAGAGTGTTTCGACGAAGGAAGCAGAAACTTCAAAAATGTATGAATTATTGGTACTCTTGCATAATTTGACCCGGATCCTCGTGATTTCCCGTCAAGCCCGGATCGGGCGAGACTGGCAATCATCGGTGACAGCCGAATGGCGTAACAGACGGAAAAAAAAACCTGAAAATTTTCAAATAATAACAAGAAAACTACCTTTAAAAAAACAAATATGTTTATTTAATTTATTGTAGTATTTTTTTTTATAATTATCAACAAGAAGTTTTTTTTCTTTTTAATTTATCTACAAAAAAAGGCTGATTACTGGTAATAACTGTTAGGTGTAAGTACAATTTTTTGTTTCATTTTATTTATTTATTTTTTTTTTGCATAATATTTATCAGCAACAAGTTTTTTTTGTTTTTTTTTAATTTATCTGCAAAAAAGGTTGTTTACCTGTATAATTGTTAGGTATAAGTACAATTTTTTGTTTAATTATTAGTATTATTTTTTTTTTATCAAAAATATTGATTTTAAAAAAAAAATTTTTTTTTTTTAAACAGTTGTTATTTGCTTGCGGAAGAACTTTCTGGAGAGAATCATATTTCCTTAGGAATCTTTTGCATCGTTCGACTGTTGATCGGTCATCAACAGCAAAGAGAGAGGTAATGGGGCAGAGGAAATAAGAGGAAGCTCCCCAACCGGGTAGCTTTCGGAAATATGATTTATGATAGAGACAAAAGGATCGTTTCCAAATTTTTGTCTCCACATAAATTCTAGTAAATATGTATTCAGAAGCTCCCGGGTTCCGGCTTGTCACACATTCTTGCTTGTTACGCTGTTTCGTTTCCTTCCACATCCTCTCGACGTGGTTCGTTGTTGCCTTTGTCGTATGATTCACAGTGAGGTGTTGGAACCCTTCTCCTCCAACTTTGTTATAGGCCTTCCAACAGTCGGAAACGACTGTTGTACCCGGCTGTTGCAATGGTTGCTGGCATGCCATATGTATAGAGACAGTTTTGGGTTGTCGATACAATTGTACCGGCCCCGTTGGATCTTGTAACAAATGCTTCAGGCCATCTTAAGCCTGCATCCACCATTCCAAAGAAAGGTCCACATGTCAACGTGGAGAACTTCCAGGGGCCTTTCATTTCGGCCATATGAACTGGACAGTGGTTCCTCTTAGGGTCTAGGGTTTTGCACGGAATACATATGATGGCCTCTATGTCCTTGTCTATATTAAGCAACCATACTTTAGTTCTAAGCAGCGCTTTCGTTTTCATTATACCCAGGTGTGTTTCGTGTGGCAACTTCAGGATTCGCTTCTGTAGGTTTTCGGGTATAACGATTTTGGCTCCATGCATAACTATGCCCAGTTTGGTTGTCAATTCATTCTTCACATGTTTATACGATTCTGTTAACTTACTGTTCCAGTCATCTTGTTGTATCACTTTTTCCACTGCTGTGATAGTTGGATCCCGTTAAGATTCTTGCATTATTTCCGATAAAGTAATAGATTTAGGGATGCTGTTTGCCACAATGGTGTTGATAAACCCTTCAGCAATCTCTTCAGGTGAAATTGCCTTTTGATACTTAATTGGTTGCCGAGAGTATGTCAGTGAAGGTAGGTATTGCTTGAGAATTTTTGTTTATTTTGGGATATTTTTTTCGTAACTGATTTCACCTGTGAGGTGGTAATAAATCCTAGTTCGATACTGGCCCATTTGCTTAATATGTTACACTCTTGGTATGCTTTTGTAACAAATATTTTGTGTGGACTATTTGTTTGCGTTGCAAAAATTCTCCCTTTAGTGGTATTGGAATATTCCCATAGGCATTTGGTGTATAACTTGTTTCTTTTAATGTTAATTTTGGCTGTAATTTAAGGATTCCTTTAAATGTTTTGCTATCGATGAGGTAGATGTCTGCTCCAGAATCTATCAATATTCTAATTGGGATGTTGTCAATGTGGATGATTTTGCTCCCTACTGAACTAATAGGTTCTACCTGAAAAACCCACACCTGGCTGTCTGATTTCGGTTTCGTTGATATGGGTTGGACATAGTTGTGTCTGTCTGACATGTTTGCTTTTCCTTTACTGTTGTTTTTCTTCAAGCATGTTTTTTCAAAGTGATTCATTAATTACTCTACAGTAATTACATTTCTTACCAAATGTTGGGCATTTTGTTTAACCGTGTTTGTGATCAGAGTTGTTACAACCGTCGCATTTTGCGATTGGTTTTAAAGCGTTGCTGTTGTCCCTGGGTGGTTTCCTATACTCGTTGTTAAGTTGTTGTTGTTGTCTGTAGTTGGTTTTAATTTGGTGGATATCCAAGTGCCCCCTCCGATTCCCTTCTACATGCTCAGCTTGTGTTTCAGTGAACTCAAATATAAATACTCTTCGAAGTGCTTCCTCTAGAGTTAAATCTGTTTCTTTCAAATACGCACAATGTAATTTGCTTGAGGTGCATTTTTCTATTAACTGATCCACTTTAGCCCTGTCCAAGTTGTATTCACCGAAGTTGCATTTTGCTCCTTGTAGGCGTAGACGGGTGACGTAGTCATGTGTTGACTCCCCATTTTCTTGACTAAGCATCTGGAATTTATGACGCTCAACAAAAACGTTATTTGTTTTTGTATAAAATATTCGTCCAGAGCTATCTTTGTTGTTTTGTATGTAGGCTCTACTTGGCCTGGTAGTATCTCTGGTGTTAAGGTTTGGATGATGTCTTATAGTTGCTTTCCCCTGTAAAATCAAAAGAGTGATAATTGTCATTTATCGTCTGTTATTTCGAATGCTGTAAATGTGTCTTCCATGCGTTCACTCCATTCTCTCCATGCTTGCTCCTGGTTGGACTCTTCCCAGTCTAGGGGTTCCATTGTTGGCACAGATAGAGCCATCTTCTGAAAGAATTATTCTTTCATTATTTTTGACTTTTAAAATTTGTGTTGCGTTGCTGTTGACTTCAAGCACCTTTTTTGGGGTAAGGAGTTAGTGACTCATTGCTGTTGACTTAGAGTACTTTTCTTGTTTCTTTTTAGTTTTTTTTTGCTCTTCCATGTCGCCAGGTTTGCTGAAGAGTCCTCAACTTCCCTCAGTGAGTTATATTTACTCCTCCTCGTGATGTCATATGCGGCGTCACAAAGTCCAAGAAACATTTAATTTTTGAGATGAGGATTGGTTATTTGTGTTATTTGGATTCTTCAGGTTACAATAATACAGATAACCAATTCTTATGTAAAAAATTCAGAAACGTAATATCAATTCAGTATGAACCGGAAATAATACAAAAATGGAAATACATAAAAAAACTCTACCAAAAACTGAAAATGACAATGGAGATGAGAACAGTAGTCCGAAGAATCCCATTAATACAAAGTCTAAAAGATATTGGAAATCTTTTGAAAAAATAAAAATAGATTAAAAGATAATTCTACATCATACGTAGAAATATACAGAAAACCCAAACATACTTTATAAATCGATTGTAATTTTTTTAATTTCACACAGATTAGTTATTCGGTTGCTCCCCACGTTGATAGGTTAATGTTTATTTTAATTGGGAATCGAAATGCATGTGGATTACTTACTACTGAGATCATATTTGACATCTTGGATTTCCTTGAAGGTTTTCTCACGACAAGAATTTGGTATCATTACTTCTAAACGTTGCAGCATCTCTTCATCTTTTGCTGTTCCACGCCCTGCTTCCTTACTCATGTTGATAGTGTCAACTAGAATTGTACCTGTAATAGAAATCACATCAGAAACATAAACGACAAGATTAAGTGATTCAATAGTCACCATTTCTTAGGTCATGTATTAACTCTTTAGGAAATTATAAACACTTCAACATCAGAATAAAAACGTTAAAATACTGAATGAACATAATAATTGAACAAATGACTATCACAATTAGTTTGGTATGCTTATATATGTAAGTATATATGTACAATATTAAAGTGAACAAACCTAAAAAAAAACAACAAAAAAAAAACTCAAAACAAATAGAAACATTGTTTTTAGAAATACATTCGTTTTGTTCCTCTTTTTTTTGTAATTCGTCTTTAGTTTGTTGTCAGTGTTTATTTTTGATTCATTCTTATTTTCTATTTAAATTTTGATTTTATTTTAGTCTGTTCCTTTTATAGTTTTCCTTCATTCCATTTTAAATTTGTCATCAGCATGCCTTACAGAAGATTATGCCTGAAAACGAATAAATGTTGGTGCATGTGTTTATTGCAATTAATGATAGAATGTAGTAGAAGAAATGAGGATACTCACAGTTAACCCAACGCGAACATTTTATAACAACGTTACAACACATAAAATAATACAAATAAATATTCATCAACTTAGGTGCTTATTTAGAATCATCCAACCACAAAAAAAAAAGAAAGAAAGAAAGCGTTTTACTTTTTTTTTTTTTAACTAACGAGTTACCACTTATCAAACCCCAAAAAGTCAGCTGAGGGTGACAATTAGAGGAAACAGATTATCAGTTGAATGATAAAGAATATTATGAGGAGATTGAAAATGAAGAATGTAATTAACAATATTTATGAGGATGGTTTATGACAAGTATTTGTAGACATTGGATTTGAAGATGGCCATGTTGTAGTCTGCAGGAAAGCAATCATGTGGTAATGGGTTTCACAGATGGGAAAATTTTCAGAAATAAACTCCTGGAAATTCTTTGTGTTGTTAAGCACACAAAAGAAGAACGGAAAGTCATTAATAGTTCTATTAGTGTGATTGCAAAGAAGCACGAGTAAAACTTCTTAAATTATTTTAAATATGAAGACAATTATTAGCAATCCAACTATTCAGTTTTTGCTCATATTTACTGTGCATTGATCATTTCTTTCTCTAAAACAGTAAAAAAAAAGGTAGATATCAATAATGTTTTGGATGCATATAAAGCAAAGATAAATGAGAGAAAGGAAATAACATTAGTTCTAACGGCAATAAACCAACTGGGTGATATCCAAATAACGCTTTTCAACTTTATAATGGATATCAATATTCCCAAAGTCATAATGGCCTTTCAGTGCTAACTTGATTTCTCATTTGAAACAAGAGTTCATCATACGAAAAATTTACAAGGAGATTTTTAGATTTAAGTTCTTATTCAGATTTATAATGCATTCACAACTCGACAATTACATTTTTTCGGCAGCCTTACAACTCTCACCTCCATTATTTTGTACTTTAGTCCTCACTTTTCATAAGTAGTGGTTCTGACAAAGGGGAAAAATTGCTGTTTTCTGGGCCAGAATCTATTAATCTAATATTTATTGTTTGTTGTTTTGTTTTTTAAATAATTTTTTAGCTGCATAAAACACGTGGCTTCATGCTTTGTCTGGAACGACTTCCATAAAAAAAAACCCAAAAGACTCTTTGACGTGTATATATTCTTCTAGTTTTTCTTCTTTAAAAATCATATTCTATGACTTTATAATTATTACATTTATAGGTGGAAAATTATTTGGTAAAGCTGATTAGTTTATTCTCATGGTTTCTTTGGTTACATTTGTTAGAAATTTAACCCAAGCAAAACTAATTTTAAACAAAATATTTTTTTTTACTTATCTAAAAAGTAATTGTGCAATCTAAACTATTCATGCAATGATGTTAAAATTCTCTGCCCACTGTTTTGGAATCGATGCTCCATCAGGTTATATGATGTAAACAGAGTTGACATAAAATAATATAAATAATAAGATGTATAAGAGAAAAAGAATAAAAAAACAAAAAAACAAAACCATGACTTGGAGAAAGGATCCTTTTTTTTTCATTAATTGTTTTTGTTTGTGTAAATTGTATTCTCTGCTATCCAGCAGCAAAGATGGCACTGATGTTTCCCCTGGCAGACAATTGCCATAGAAATTCTCTGGAATGGCCATTTACACTCCCAATCTTTCCTCTTTGAAATCGCAACAGTCTGGCCAGGGTCAATTAGAAATTCAATTGTTCTTGGAGAGAAACTGTTTGAAAATGCAGTTTTTATGGATCGACTATTTTCAGAGTTTATGCACTCTCTATCCTTCAGAGAAACCATTTCTGGTTAAACTGATGAAAATACAGAATATTTCAATTCATAAATAGCAAGTTGCTACCTTGAAATAGGCAACATGTTTCATGCTTGTAAACATTTTCACAACTACATGAGATGAGAATTTAGAGTTCAATCATGAGCAACT